>NC_133514.1:51282291-51583020 GCF_049354715.1 Callithrix jacchus | reverse complement strand
AGGAGGCTGAGGCAGGAGAATCATTTGAACCCAGGAGGCAAAGGTTGTAGTGAGCCTAGATGGCACCATTACACTCCAGCCTGGGCAACAGATTGAGACTCCATCTCAAAAAAGAAAAAGGAAAAAGAAAAGAAAGAAAAACAGGCTTGGGGACAGGAGAGAAACAAATATGGAAAAAAAAAAAAAAACCTGTCCATTTCCCTGTCTTTAATAAGCAAAATATATGAAGCATAATTAAGGCTATTGTGATGGCAGAATCTTCCTCATACTTCAAGTCAGTATTAAAAATACGTAAAGTGACAGACAAAGCTGAGACGATGACAAGACAGGATTGGGGACAGAACGGAGGTTTGGGGGGAGATGGCCCCAGAAAGGAGGGGAGGAAGCACCACAAGGACAACTGAGAAATTTTCTGCTGCAGAATGAACTCTTCCAACTGAGCTAAGTCAACGTGATTCTGTGCTACATGGTAATGAGAGGAGACTCATGCAGAAAGAAGCATCCAGACATACTCCTCAGCCCTCAACCCAGTGAAAGGCTGATGGGAGCCACTGATTCCTGCTTTTCTTTTCGTTTTTCTTCTTTTTTTTTTTTTAGACGTTGGGAAACACTGCAAAGGGGAAACGCTGCTTTTCTTTTTGTTTTTCTTCTTTTTTTTTTTTAGACGTTGGGAAACACTGCAAAGGGAAAAGGACTTACAGAGTGCCTACAAAAATTGGTTATGAGCAACATGTAAACAAGGAACAACAAACTGGCGAAGGCCGCAGGAGGCTTCTGAGGAGGAAGGCCTCTCCATGCCTCATGTTCCGGTGCAGGGTGACCTCGGCTCTGTTACCATAAACATTGTACTCAAGGATGTAAAACCCCTTCATAGCACTATGATGTAGCCAGACTTGTAGGCTCCTTGTAAGGCCCGTGTTCCATCAGTTGCACATAGATAATAAGCTAAAGATAACCACATGTCCTTGTTTTGTGAAACTCCCAAACCACCACTGTTATCAATCCTTAGAATGATACAGCAGTTCTGGCTCTCTGATTCATCCCACCATCACTCCACCCCTACCCTGTAAATCAAAGTGATTAACCAATAAATAGAGTGGATGATCAGAGCTTGGGGCCTTCACTGCCTCCTCCAGAGTAATAAAGTGATGGCCCCCTGGTCCCAGTTTTTCTCTTAATCTTTTTCTCATTCCTTTGTTGCCACTGAACTTGGAGTATCCATGGGTGATATAGGGCTGGCTCCGTACATTCTGGTGCCTCATGTGGGGCTCATGGATTCTTACATTCTGGTGCACCAACGTGTGGGGCTTATGAATTCCCTACATTAGATTTAAGGATGGTTTATTGCACAGTAATAAATGGAACACAACTCTCTCTGGCTCCTGGGTTTCTAGAACAGAATTCTTCTTTAAAAAAATTTTTTTTAATGATTATACTTTAAGTTCTGAGATACATGTGCAGAATGTGCAGGTTTGTTACATAGGTATACACATGCCATGGTGGTTTGCTGCACCCATCAACCCATCATCTACATTAGGTGTTTCTCTTAATGCTATCCCCTCCACCCCCAACAGGCCCCAGTGTGTGATGTTCCCCTCCCCTGTTCAACTCTCACTTATGCGTGAGAACACGCAGTGTTTGGTTTTCTGTTTCTTGTGTGAGTTTGCTGAGAATGATGGTTTTCAGCTTCATCCATGTTCCCACAAAGGCCATGAACTCATCCTTTTTATGGTTGCATAGTATTCCATGGTGTATATGTGCCACATTTTCTTTATCCAGTTTATCATTTATGGACATTTGGGTTGGTTCCAAATCTTTGCTATTGTGAACAATGCTGCAATAAATATACCTGTGCATGTGTCTTTATAGTGGAATAATTTATAATCCTTTGGGTATCTATCCAGTAATAGGATTGCTGGGTCAAATGGTACTATAAGACTGCAGTAACCAAAAGAGCGTGGTACTGGTAACAAAACAGATATATAGACCAATGGAAAGAGCAGAGGGCTAAGATATAACACCACACCTCTACAACCATCTGATCTTTGACAAATCTGAAGAAAACAAGCAATGGGGAAAGGATTCCCTGTTTAATAAATGGTGTTGGGAAAACTACTTAGCCATATGCAGAAAGCTGAAACTATGCACCTTCCTTATACAAAAATTAACTCCAGATGGATTAAAGACCTAAGACCTAAAATCATAAAAAACCTAGAAGAAAACCTAGGCAATACAATAGGCATGGCAAAGACTTCATGACTAAAACAACAAAAGCATTGCCAACAAAAGCCAAAATTTACAAATGGGACCTAATTAAACTTAAAAGCTTCTGCACAGCAAAAGAAACTATCATTATAGAGAACAGGCAATCTACAGAATGGGAGAAACGTTTTGTAATCTATCCATCTGACAAAGACCTAATATCCAGAATCTGGGCTAATATCCAGAATCTACGAAGAACTTAAACAAATTTACAAGAAAAAAACAACCCCATCGAAAAGTGAGCAAAGGATATGAACAGACACTTCTCAAAAGAAGACATACATGAGGCCAACAAACATAAGAATAAGAGCTCGTCATCACTGGTCATTAGAGAAATGCAAATCAAAACCACAGTGAGATACCATCTACGCCTGTTAGAATGGCAGTCATTAAAAAGTCAGGAAGCAACAGATGCTGGAGAGGATGTGGAGAAATAGGAACACTTTGACACGGTTGATGGGAGTGTAAATTAGTTCAACCATTGTAGAAGACAGTGTGGCGATTCCTCAAGGATCTAGAATCTAAAATGCTCTTTGCTTTTCTTACAGGCCCCAGTGTTCTCACGTTGGCTCACGTGTCAGCATGTACTGTGTTACCTATGCCGACTCATACCATTTATCTCTGTTATAATTCCTGTTTTCTGGGCACAGTCACAAAATAAACTTGTACTCAGTGAAATTCTTTAGACTATAGCCAAATTACTCTGCAAACACAGGTTGATCATTCCCAGAACTCCTGTTATTTTAATAATGTAACTCTCATCAGACAGCACTGTCTGACTCTGAAAGCCTTCTAAGTGTTTTCTTTTTTTCCCAAGTGACTGAGTTGCTTCTTTGTTTTCTGCCATCACCCAGCAGGGAAGGCTGCTGAGCCCCTGGATTTAGACTCTGGGATAATATGCCTAAGCTTAGGAGCAGCTGCACCAGCCACTAAACACCACAGTCAATTTATCCCTTCAGCCTTTTAGAAGCCATAGGTGCAGCAGTTGCATGAGCTGAGACTAATGCAGTTTATTCAATGGAAGGGACTATACATATCTCATGACAAGCTATAAATTCATTTTCATATTGTGCAGTAATGAGCTAACACATCTAAACATCAGTTTAAGAGATCTAGGCAGTTGAACTGAATGTATATGCATTAAAACAGGCCTGGATAAGAGACAAAAATACCCATGTATTATTCATGGAGTTCCACTTCCTTTGCTGATCTATACCATGGCAGACAGACAGAGTGCTGGCATCTGGTGAGCAGTACAGCAACCTGAAACGTGTACAATCTTGACCAGAATACTGAAAAGCAATTACTTATTCAAGATTATTATCTTTTGCAGTTTTTCTTATTTTAGAGTTTTGGAATTTTTAGCTAGAAATGAGGAAATGAAGGAATTTGTTTTTGTCTGGAGAACTATTGGGACACTCTACTGATTGACTCAATCCCTGACTAGAAGACACGTTTCACAATTAACGCTGTTGTCTAAGGCTATTTCAGCCATTCTATCAATGCCTTCATTTTCTTCCATTGAATGCTCATCATTATTAACATCAATTAACAGTAAATTAACTATTATTTTAGAGTCAATAGTGGGGAGAAAATTCAGGATGAAAATGGACATATGGAAATTGGAGTACGATATTACTGTTTGCTGACTTTATCCTGCCTTTCTAACAGTACAGAAGAAATTAGATGATGTTTCGTGGCTTGCCTAGACTCTAAAACCAAGCTCAAGGCATCAGGTATTACACAACCCTGTTTATTGCTGATCTCGCTAGTAAAATGTAAGCACAAGGAGAGTAGGGATTTTTATCCCTTTTATTCTTGGCAATTATCCCAGCCCCAAAAACAGATTCCTTAGATCTGTGCACAGTACATACCTGCTGAGTGAATAAAACACTGCATGTATGTTCACCATGGCAAGAAACATACCCCAAATTATGACACTGACAAGCCTTCCAATTTTTGAGAACCACATAAAGCCTACTGGTTTGAAAAAAGCACTCAGGTTCTTAAGATGGAATCATTTCCTATGTGACCAAAAGCAAGGTACTTAGTGCCACTAAGCTTTGGTTTCTTCACCTTTCAAATGGGTAGATTAATATCTACTCTATAAAATATGCAGCATCATTTTCAGGATAAAATAACATTAAAAAATAAATTAATAGTTGTAAAGATACTCTGAAAAATAACTGCACAAACATATTATTATTTATAATAACAATTATTTTTACTTATAATAATAATTATTAAATTAGCTATTCCCTCAGTATTAACCATTGCCTGGGCTACAGTAGATAAAGCTCGTCTTCCTTAGTTCTATTTGCTGATTATTTGCCTTCTTAATTCACTTCCCGTTTCTCTTGCATTAATACAAAAGAACAGAAATAAAACACAGTTTATTTCTGTAACTGGGAACAGGGAGAAGGCTGGAGAAAATATCACCAGACCAACTCAGAATTATGTTTTCCACTGTTTATATACCTTCTAAGCTATATGTCTTCATGTAAGTGTACATTCATCTAAAGACACAAGTGACTGATTCCTTCTAATCTATAACTAAGGTCTGAGTCTTGGAGACCTTCCTCCAGAGCCTCAGCAAATGTATTTAATCTAGATGGGTCCGGGTGCCAAAGGTGATAAATTACCATTATCTTGTCTCCTGCTGAAGTATGGAGGTTTAGGGAGTTCTTTTAGACCCCCAATAAACTTGTTTAATCCTAAATGGGTCCTGACATAAGGAATGTGAGAATTCCTTAATTATCTTGTCATGCTTCAAGACCCAGGAAGGCCTGGGCAAGATTCTTGGCAGACCTTTGTTTCATTCCAGACTTTATCTAAGGACACTGGCTCTCTCAGCCTTTGATATTTAACCTAACCATTAAGTCAGTGCTGAAACGGTTGTGTGGAGGCCTGCTTGTTCAGCTTTTGTGAGACCTGGTTTGCCACAAAAGCACAATAAAATTTGCTGAGGGGATATTTTGACATCTGTTCTAATTTTCTTCCTTTGCCATGTGGCTCTTCTGCCCTGAATAGTATTACATTTGTTTCCAAAAGTTAAAGAGATTTTGTCCAGCTCTTGCTGAATGAATATTTCCATGTTTGAAAACTGCTTGTGGTTAATTAAATTTTAGGATTACAGTAATCATAATACTTGCCAGTGTTGATTAAATACCTTCTTTTTTTTTTAAATTTTATTTTAGGTTCTCGGGTACATGTGCAGGTCATGCAGGGTTATTGCAAAACTGCATACATAACCAAGTGGTTTGCTGCCTCTATTCCCCCTTCATCTATATCCAGCATTTCTCCCCATGTTATCCCTCCCCACCCTCCCCACCCCACACTGTCCCTCCCCAGCCCCACCAACTACCTCCAGTATGTGATGCTCCTCTCCCTGAGCCCATGTGTCCTCATTGTTCAACACCTGCCTGTGAGTGAGAACATGTGGCATTTGGTTTTCTGTTCTTGTGTCAATTTACTGAGAATGATGGCTTCTGGATTCATCCAAGTCCCTACAAAGGACACAAACTCATCATTTTTTATGGCTGTGTAGTATTCAATGGTGTATATGTACCACATTTTCTTTGTCCAGTCTATCACTGATGGGCATTTGGGTTGGTTCCAGGTCTTTGCTATTGTACACAGTGCCGCGAATGTGTGCATGTGTCTTTATAATAGAACAATATATAATCCTTTGGGTATATACCCAGTAATGGGATTGCTGGGTCAAATGGTATTTCTATTTCTAGATCCTTGAGGAATTGTCACACTGTCTTCCACAATGGTTGAACTAATTTACACTACCACAAACTGTGTAAGAGTGTTCCTATTTCTCCACATCTTCTCCAGCATCTGTCGTCTCCAGATTTTTTAATGGTCACCATTTTAACTGGCATGAGATGGTATCTCAATGTGGTTTTGATTTGCATTTCTCTAATGACCAGTGAAGATGAGCACTTTTTTCATGTTTGTTGGCCTCATATGTGTCTTCTTTTGAAAAGTGTCTGTTCATATCCTTTGTCCACTTTCGAATGGGTTTGTTTGTTTGTTTCTGGTATGTTTGTTTGAGTTCTTTGTAGATTCTGGATATTAGCCCTCTGTCACATGGGTAGATTGCAAAAATTTTTTTGCATTGTGTTGGTTGCTGGTTCACTCTAATGATTGTTTCTTTTGCTGTGCAGCAGTTCTGAAGTTTAGAACCCATTTGTCTATTTTGGCTTTTGTTGCCATTGCTTTAGGTGTTTTAGTCATGAAGTCCTTGCCTGTGCCTATGTCCTGGGTGGTTTTGCCTGCGTTTTCTTCTAGAGTTTTTAAGGTGTTAGGTCTTATGTTTAAGTCTTTAATCCATCTGGAGTTAATTTTAGTGTAAGGTGACAGGAAGGGGTACAATTTCTGCTTTCTGCACATTGCTAGCCAGTTTTCCCAATACCATTTATTAAATATGGAGTCCTTTCCCCATTGCCTGTTTTTGTCAGGTTTGTCAAAGATCAGATATTTGTAGATGCATGGTGTTTCCTCCGAGGCCTCTGTTCTGTCCTATTGGTCTATATCTCTGTTTTGGTATTAGTACTATGCTATTTTCTTTACTGTATCCTTGGTATCGTTTGAAGTCCAGCAGTGTGATGCCTCCAGCTTTGTTCTTTTTGCTTAAGATTATCTTGGCTATGCAGCCTCTCTTGTGATTCCCTAAGAAGTTTAAGGTGGTCTTTTCCAATTCTGTGAAGAAGGCTGATGGCAGCTTGATGGGGATAGTATTGAATCTGTAAATTACTTTGGGCAGTACGGCCATTTTCACAATACTGATTCTTTCTAACCATGAGTGTGGGATGCTTTTCCATCTGTTTGTGTCCTCTCTTATTTTGTTGAGGAGTGGTTTGTAGTTCTCCTTAAAGAGGTACTTTACATCCTTTGTTAGTTGTGTTCCTAGGTATTTTGTTCTCTTTGTAGCAATTGTGAATGGGATTTCACTCTTGATTTGGCTATCTGTTTGTCTGCTATTGGTATATAAGAATGCTTGTGATTTCTGCACATTGATTTTCTATCCTGAGACTTTGCTGAAGTTGTTTATCAGTTCTAGGAGCTTTTGGCTGGGGAGCTTTTGAAGATGGGAACTTCTAAATATACAATCATGCCATCTGCAAAAAGAGAAAGTTCGACTTCCTCCTTTCCTAACTGAATACCCTTTATTCCTTTTTCTTGCCCGATTGCTCTGGCTAGAACTTCCAATACTATATTGAATAGGAGTGGTGAGAGAGGACATCCTTGTCTAGTGCCTGATTTCAAAGGGAATGCTTCCAGCTTTTGCCCATTCAGTATCATATTGGCTGTGGGTTTGTCATAAATAGCTTTTATTATTTTATGATATGTTGCATCAGTACCTAGTTTATTGAGAGTTTTTAGCATGAAGGGCTGTTGAATTTTGTCAAAGGACTTCTCTGCATCAGTTGAGATGATCATGTGGTCTTTGTCTTTTGTTCTGTTTATGTGATGGATTACATTTATGGACTTGCATAAGTTGAACCAGCTGTGCATCCCCGGGATGAAGCCTACTTGTTCGCGATGAGTAATCTTTTTGATGTGCTGTTGCAATTGGTTTATCAGTATTTTATTGAAGATTTTTGCATCTATGTTCCTCATGAATATTGGCCTAAAGTTTTCTTTTTTAGTTGAGTCTCTGCCTGGTTTTTGGTATCAAAAATGAATTAGGGAGGAGTCCCTCTTTTTCTATTGTTTGCAATAATTTCAGAAGGAATGGAACGAGCTCCTCTTTCTATGTCTGGTAGAATTTGGCTGTGAACCTGCCTGGACCTGGACTTTTTTTGGTTGGTAGGCTAGTGATTGCTGCCTCAACATCAGCCTTTGTTATTGGTCTATTCAGGGTTTCAGCATCTTCCTGGTTTAGTCTTGGTAGAGTGCAACTGTCCAGGAATTTATCCATTTCTTCCCGATTCACTGGTTTGTGTACATAGAGGCATTTGTAGTAATCTCTGATGGTAGTTTGTATTTCTGTGGAATCAATGGCTATATTCCCTTTCTCATTTTTTATTGCATCTATTTGATTCTTCTCCCTTTTCTTTTTTATTAATCTGGCTAGCAGCTGTCTGTCCATTTTGTTGATCTTTTCAAAAACCAGCTACTGGATTTATTGATTTTTTGAAGTTTTTTTGTGTGTCTCTATCTCCTTTAGTTCTGCTCCAATGTTAGTTATTTCTTGCCTTCTGCTAGCTTTTGAGTTTTTTAAATCTAGCTCCTCTAGCTGTTTAATTTTGATGATAGGGTGTTGATTTTAGATCTTTTCTTGTTTCTCATGTTGGCACATTTATTGCTATAAATTTCCCTCTAGACATGGCTTTAAATGTGTCCCAGAGATTCTGGTAAGTTGTGTCTTCATTCTGATTGGTTTTGAAGAACATCTTCATTTCTGCCTTCATTCCTTGTTCATCCAGTTGACACACAGAAGCGAGTTGTTCAGTTTCCTAGCAGTTGTGCGGACTTGAGTGAGTTTCTTAATCTTGAGTTCTAATCTGATTGCACTGTGGTCTGATAGACTGTTTGTTATGATTTCCGTTCTTTTGCATTTGCTGATAAGTAATTTGCTTCTAATTATGTGGTCAATTTTAGAGTAAGTGTGATATGGTGCTGAGAAGAATGTATATTCTGTGGATTTGGGGTGGAGCGTTCTGTATATGTCTATTAGGTCTGCTTGGTCAGCTATGCATTCAAGTACTGGATGTCCTTGTTAGTTTTCTGTGTCATTGATCTAATACTGACAGTGGAGTGTTGATGTCTCCAACTATTATTGTAAATCTCCTTTTAGGTTGTTAAGAACTTGCTCTATGTATCTGGGTTCTCCTGTATATATTTAGGATCACTAAGTGCATGAAATACTTAAGAAATCCAGGAAAAGAATAAGAGTTGTATAAGGGTAGCTGTCATATTTAATAATCTTCTCAAGGGATATGTATTTTTATCTAGTTTTGTAGATTAAAACAACTGAAGCCAGAGTTGTTACATTACACAGTCAGTAATGAAGCGTGAATTCAATTCAAGACTGCCTGACTGCATAGCCCAGATTCATTTAACTATTATTACTGTCTACATACCCAAAACACATATCCTTCAATAAATTGTTTTTATACTGTTAAAATCAATTCACCAGACATTATTTAACATCTGCCACATAGAAGTTCTGTGCAGTTGCAAGGCTATTTTCTCGAAGCACATCCTGTTGGGTTTGGGAATAAGAGGACAAGGTTCTGATAGGGAGGAATTAGAGGAAGTTTGTGGGCTCCATAAGAGGAACAAAGAGGGAATATTCTAATGTTATATTCATAGTACACGCTGAATTGAATTTGTTGAATTTATAAATTTGACTACAAAATAATTCTAATCCAATTAGAGCATGATGAGTAGAATATATGTACAAAAACAGTGCCATTGGACATGATTGGCTAGAGAACACTTTTGGCACTTCACTCAGATGTGGTGGGGAAGGGCTGGAGAATGAACTGGGATATCCGTTGATAAGGTGACACACATGCTGGCTTATGAAACTGATATGGTTTTCAGGGACCCATAGAGTGAAATAAGAGGTGCATGACAAGCAGAAAACAATTTGAGTAAAGACCAAGAGGCTGAAAGCAAAGTACACGTTCAGAAACATCAGGTCTATAAGTGAACTGTAGTAGAAAATAAGGCATAAAAGCTACTTTGGCACAATATTAAAGCAGGGCTTGGCAACAAGGCTGAGTTTAGATTTATTCTCTATGGCTTTTAGGGTTGACAAGAAGAGACTGATATGTTTGGACTAATGCCTGGGAAAAAGCTCTGATGCCTCAGTGGAGACCGGCATGGGGATGAGAGCAAGCAGGGAGCACAGGATGGATTGGGAGGCCACTGCAAGTCACCCAGGTGAAAAGCAGACTTGTTCCAGAAGGAAATACAGAAGATAATATGGGACATGTGACTTAGATATAGTAGCAATAAGATTTAATGACTGTATAACAGGAATAAAGGAGAGATGGGATTAAAAAATGAGTAAAGTTTCAGGTTGAGAACCCGGAAAAAGTCTAGTGCATATTACTGAGGAAAGAGGCAAAAGAAAGCAAAATCTCTTTTTCCTGAATTTTGGTAGAAACAGAAGTAGGGCCAGAGATGGTCATGAGCACCATTTTGGACACACTGAGTCAAGGTTCTATGCTGGCACCTGAGCGGAGATGCCCACAGCAGCTGGGAGCATTATGGACTCAAGAAGGCAGGACAGAGGCCAGTGATCGGGAGTCACAGAAGGGT
Source organism: Callithrix jacchus (assembly GCF_049354715.1). Classification (NCBI taxonomy): domain Eukaryota; kingdom Metazoa; phylum Chordata; class Mammalia; order Primates; family Cebidae; genus Callithrix; species Callithrix jacchus. The sequence goes on along the minus strand of NC_133514.1, from coordinate 51,572,472 downwards.
GGCAGTCAATGGAGAGAAGATAAGCCCTCAGCCAAGAGGACCCAGAACAATTGAAGATGGAAACTCTGATTTCAACATGGAACTAAAGAGGGAAAACCAGCAAAAGAAACTCAGAAGGAACTATCATGGAGATAATATCAGGAAAAAAACGATCTTAGAAACCAATGGAAGAACATTGAGAACAAATATGAAAAATGGGATTAGGGGTGGGTGGAGAACAGGAAGGAAGAATGGATTATACCCATCACCACAAAGAAGCAGAGCAGAAGAGAAACCTCTAGGTTAGTGCAGTAAGACACTGCATAGAAAGAAAGTTGAATTTAAAAAATTTCTCCAATTGCATTAATTTAAGGGGAATATAGCGCAAAAGAACTTCACAAGTATGCTTTAATTACAAATGAATGTCTTTGAGGAAGACTTAAGCAGTTTTGAATGCCTTACGGCTTAACTCACAAGAATAATAGTACGAAGTATTTAAAAGTATAAATCGAAAGGACTGGCTAAGTCCTGTTTATTCTATTTACCTATCTTCCCCGTCAAAGCAGATCAATTTATGTACTAGATGTCTATTTACACTTTAATAACAATGTATGTTTTCACCACTCTCGGGGAACTCATTGTCAAAACACTGCAGCACTAGAGGAATAGTCCTGGGTTTTCATATTTTTCTTATTCTTTGGGAACTGATTGTTTATCCCTTTGAATTTTGAATACATTGAAAGAGTAAAAAGTTGGCAATTTGTCTGAAATAAGAGTGTGACTTAAAAAAAGAAAAGTCTCCCCAGAGAGCATTTTTGTATTATTGAGCATTTAGTAAGAAAGACATTAAAAAATAACCAACATCCATGGAACTGTGGACTCAGAAAATCTTCACTGAATTCCAAAGGAGAAAGAGGCTAAATCCATTAGATGATGCATTGCTTAATCTTGCCTTCTTAATCAACTTCAGCATTGAAAAATGCAGACATGATCATGAATTGCTGCTGATAGTCAAGTGTTCACAGCAGAGTTTGTTCTTAACTGTTTTTCTACTGCCAAGTAGCGCTCAGCTGCAGCACTTTAAATTATGTGCTCCATGATGAAATTGGATGTACTGCTTCTTGGGTTTTCATCCAGCTAAGATCATGTTTAGGGAGAAGCCAATTGTAGATGCAGTTTTCTGCCTATGAATTGGAAAATCCAAGTTAACTAAAGTTCAGGAAGTTTAGAAACTGATTACAGAGGCTAGACTTGTCTGTTCAGTGGCTCAGGGCATCCACAGGACACCCTAACCTCTGGGTCAGGTCAGCGGGCAGCATGATTTTTAGACGTTAATCGTCTGCTCCCATCAACGGGGCTTCATTTCCTTTCTCACAAAAGATCCTTAATAATACAGGTTAATTCAGTTCTGTCTTCTTATGATATTCCATGTTTTAGTTCCAAAAATCCTTATTTAATGAAGACAATTCTGAACAGTACTTTGACTTTTCAAAAACAAAAATTCTTTTTAAATTTTTATCTCTTGCTTCATTGTAGAAACACCTCTGTGAGGTGCGCCGGCTTATGGACTCCAATTACTATACCAGAAACCAAAAAAAAGCAAAAGGAACTAACTTCAAAAATTAAGAGTTATAGATAGTGAGGGTGTGTTTCCTGCATAGAAGCCTATGGCCAGGATGGATGGGTGGAACTAGAGAAAATCAATCTGCCACCACTTTCTTTTGTTCATACAGTTCTGTCCATCTGTATCATCTGGTTATCTAGTCCAGGAACCAACAAATTTTTTCTCTGAAAATATAAGTATTTTAATCCCAGTACTTTGGGAGGCCAATGTGGGTGGATCACCTGAGGTCAGGAGTTCAAAACCAGCCTGGCCAACATGGTGAAACCCCGTGTCTACTAAAAATACAAAAATTAGCCAGGTGTGGTGGCAGGTGCCTGTAATTCCAGCTACTTGGAAGGCTGAGGCAGGAGAATCACTTGAATCCTGGAAGCAGAGGTTGCAGTGACCTGAGATGTCATGCCACTGCACTCCATCCTGGGCAACAGAGTGAGAAAAGATATAAGTATTTTAGGGTTGGTGGGCCATATGACAGTAATGATTATGCTCTGCAATTGTGTAAAAGCAGTCATGGAAAATATGTCAACAAATGAGCCTGGCTGTATTCAGGTAAATTTTCTTTTTGAGAGAATTATGAGCATCAGGCCTACCTAGTATGTCCATCATTAAATCATTTACACATGCCTTTCAGGCACTAATCATTAACATCTTCATTATCAGGAACATCTTGAACTGAATTTGGGAGGATCTTTAGAATTGTTCAGCTTCATAAGTCTATAACATTGGGTTAAATCCTTATTGGAAGACCTAAAAAGTTGTGATTTTACAATTTTCCACTCAAATTTAACCTTTGTCAGAGATTCTTCTACAAAATATTTTTTTCTCAGTTTAAAAAAATGGAAATTCAGTCTCAATCAGCAAGGATCAAAGATTTGAAAGCAATCTTCCAAGTGTCTGGTTTCAGCCATGTTTCCAGATCTGTAATTTCTACAAAATCTAACTGCTTGTTTTAGAACAAGAACCAAATTACCTCATGGATTTCCGTAAATATGTATAACTGATTTTCTTACGATATAATAAAGGTCTGAGTTTGTTTACTGTGGACTTCTAGGTTTACACACTTTTCCTACAATTAAAAGAAAGAGAACTGATGAGGCCTAAAGGATTAGACTTGAGCTAGAGTACAAACTTTGGTTTTTGTTATTTCATAATTTTGTTTTCCTCTACAGTTCAACTATGTGTCAGATTATTGTACTTGATATTTTTCCGTAGTCCTTAAATCTTACATTGAAAATAGATTAAATATTTCTTGTCAGAAAATGATAATCCAAAATCAAGAATAATCCTGAAAATAAGAATTTAACATTCATAAATAGCTATCTCATGTCGATTAATCTTAACCAGCTAAATGCAATTATTGTTAGAGACTTGTATACACGAAAAAGAGAGCTGCAAAGCATGAAATAAGGTTCTCAGCATTTTAGAGCATGCACCTAGTATCAACTCCCACTGCTTCTATGAGAAATTAAGTTTATCAACAAAAATATAAACTTGCTTCCACTTATTTAATTCATACCTGAAAAGTCTATTCCTTCCATTTATAAGTCTAATGAATTGACTTCCCATTGATATCAAATATTGCTTTGGAAAGTTTTCTGAGGAATATATATATATTTTAACAAAAACACTCTATGTAAAGCATTATAATATCACCAAATCAGACATTTTATCTCTAACACATAACAGACTCAGACAATTAGAAACATCCTAAATTAGAGCACTGGCTTTTTTGGAAAGCTTTCAAACATACAGAAAGAAATGTATTTCTCAGAATGTGTCAGTTGTAACAAAATTTATGGTAAACCTTGTAATGTTTCTTATAACTTACAGATTTTTTAAGGATTGGAAATATAAATATATATTTTCAGAAGGTTCATTTGTAAAATAATTTGAGGAGGAAATCCTAAAGTATGTGTGATCTACCTCAAGTACCTAATTTCAAGCCATGTGTCTGTATTTCCTGCAGGTAAAACCCCGTTACTTTGTTGTGTTGACTGATTTCTTCCTACACAAATTTTCTCCTTTCAGGGATCTTTTCCTTCCAATGTCGATTGCAGAACAACATGATATGCAGGCACAAGTTTCATCCCTATGGATCCACACTGAGATGGAGCCATTTAGAGGGATGAGGTAGGGGAGGGGCACCAGATCCAGTGTCAGGCACCCTGAGTTCTAAGGATGCACTGCAGCCTCTTCCTACTTATGTCAACTTGGACAAGTACAATGTTTTGTACTTCAGTTTGTTTTTCTGTAAAACAAAGATCAAAATACCTACCTTGAAGAATTAGAATTGCAGTCACTCAAAGAGCAATTGGTATTTTCTCACTGATGTCCTGCCTCCACCACTTTCCTTCCTGTACTTCCCTAGTTTCTCTATATTTAGTTTCCTCATCTGTTATCTCTCATTGAGAGAGAGGATTAATGAGAGATGCAGGCAAAGCATTTCTAACAGTACTTGACAGATGGTAAAGACAGGAAATATCAAATATTTTTGTTACGATTACTATATTTAAAATATTCTTAATGGTGGCCAAGAGATAACTCTATATCAGGTTTATATACTGCTAGGAAAGGACAAAAAAATGACTGTGTTACTGTATGACTTGTGCTGTCAAAGTGAAGAGCAGGGCAAGGTGGAAGAAAATGTCCAGGGCAGAGTTGGAAATCTGGAAGAAACCCTCCTGATCTGAGACCTGGGACAAGCAGGAGCCTGCTAAACCCAGGTGGAGGGCGTGAGGGTGTATCACAGGCACAGACAGAACATATCAAACTGTCCATGGAGCCTAACACGATAGAGGAACTGAAAGGCATTTGATGTGCTTTAGCTGTGTCCTCACCCAAATCTCTTCTTGAATTGTAGCTCTCACAATTCCCACGTGTTTTGGGAGGGACTGGTGGGAGGTAATTGAAAGACGGGGGCAGGTCTTTCCCATGCTATTCTCATGATAGTGAACAAGTCTCACAAGATCTGATGGATTTATAAAGGGGAGTTTCCCTGCCCACATTCTATTCTCTTGTCTGCTGCCATGTGAGACATGCCTTTCATTTTCTGCCAAGATTGTGAGGCCTCCCCAGCTATGTGGAACTGTGAGTCCATTAAACCTCTATATTGGTAAATTTCCCAGCCTCAGGTATGTCTTTATCAGCAGTGTGAGAACAAACTGATACAGCATTCATTCAGTGAATTTGAAATGTGTTGTACAAGGGTTCAGGGTGAGGAGAAATGAAACTGGAAGGGTTGGTAGAGGCAGGCTCATGGAGGCCCTGCAAACCTTGTTAAAATGTTTGATATGTATCCTGACGGCAGTGGAGAGCTAGCAAAGAGATTTAAGCAGGAAACTAATGAATGTCCTTTGAGAAGCATCATTCTGGCTGCATGTGAAAGACTTCATTGGAAGAGCAAGCCTGGAGGCTGGGGGTGCAGACAGGAGGTAGAGATGTGTTCCCCTGTAGCCAGGTAACCAGGCATGGGGAAGAGTAGGTAGATTTGTGAAATATGGAGGCAGCGACCCACAGGATAGCTTCATTTGTACTGATCAGAAATATTCATTTATCCAACCCACTAAATTAGAGCTGTATAAAATGACTAAGTGGGGGAGGCATGATCTATTATGGTGTTATGTTACTGATAACAGTAAAGAAGCACAATACTTCACTTAATGCACAGAGAGCCCTGTGAATGATGAAGGTTCCAGTCAGTGATGTCTTTGCTGATATTTTTCTTCACCAAGATGCTCCTTGGGCCCCCTGCAAGGACTTAGGGAGAGGCTTGATATTCAGATCTCAAGAGGATGGGAGGCCCAGGGCTGGGGACTCTGCCAAGTAAAGGAGGCTGAGGAGGCCCTGAAGCTTATGATGTCTGTGGGAATAGGGCATGAAAGAGGGACAGGAAAATGAGAAGACCTGGGGCTGCTGAATGGAGCCAGGAGGCAATGTGTAGAACACCCTTGACATAAGTGACTCCATCTTGGAAAAGCACTCCATCTTACATTTCAAAAGGTGTCAAGCCAAAAGGGTCCAAATGTTCACCTAATCAATAGAGACAATACCCAACCAGATTAGGGTATAACCCTTCACTATCAGTCCTCACCAGAGGACTCAAAGGCTATCAAAAGAGCTGGAATTCACCAGCTAGACACAACCATCTTAACAGACACATTCCTGCTGTCACTTATGATCACTCTTCTTAAACTGGTTCATTAACCCTTTTTCCTGCACCCTTTTCTCTTGATGTTAAATTATGTTGACTGAAAGCTGTGTTGGAGCTCACATTAACTAGCTCTATGAAGTATTTCAACAGGTGAGTTTTGGATTTAAATGAGGCCCATCAATGATTTGCCATCTGATGACTGCAGTGCATGATCTGTAAAACTGTCACTCAGTGTGATGTGAGGTAATTCTCCATGGGTTTCTTGGGTTTCTGCACACCTCACTGATAGAAGCACTGACTGCTTTTTTATTGTGAGCTACTTTTCCCAGAATGTTTTCCTAGTGAACAGCCTTTGAAGATTGAGATCATGTTTTCCAGGAGCAATGGTCAATCATGGCTACAGCCCAGTGCCTAAGGTCAAATTCCCATCCTGGAATGCAACCAGTGTGTGTACTGCTATTATCCGGTCCTGTTTGGGTCACCCTAGAAGAACTGGGACTCAATGAGTGACAAAAGCTGGTTATCTGGGTATTGCCGTTTCTGTGAGTAATAAAGTCTTAGTTTCAGGCCTGGCAGTCTGTGTCTTCCACCAGCATCCATGAACCCGTGATCTGCTAAGTTGTTATCTCACAAATAGTGTAACACCTCAGACTTTTCACAGTTCTTAACAGACACTATACTCCTCGTTTGGGCAGCCACATGTGGTCAGAGAATTTATTGCCTGCAAAATTACTTTACTACCTTTCTTGACAAAATGATCTAATTTTTGAATTCAGATCACTGAATTATGCAACCCTCATGATTCTTATTGTTTGCCTTAGTTATAGAAAGCTCAACAGTAAATTAATGTTCAACAAAATAACTGTGTAAGCATAATTATCTTTCACTTGTCACATGCCGTCTTCATGTTAATATAGCTATTTTCTTCTGGTAAACTGGTAAGTAAGGGTAATAAAAGTCCATTTTCTTCTTCTTTTTTTTTTTTTTTTTTTTTGAGCAAAGTCTTGCTCTGTCACCCAGGCTGAAGTGCTGTGGCACAATCTTGGCTCACTGCAACCTCTGCCTCCTGGTTCAAGTAATTCTCATGCCTCAGCCTACCAAGTAGCTGGAATTACAGACATGCACTACCACATCTGGCTACATTTTCTATTTTTAGTAGAGACAGGGTTTTACCATGTTGGCCAGGCTGGTCTTGAACTGCTGACCTCAGGTGATCTGCCCACCTCAGCCTCCCAAAGTGCTGAGATTACTGGCTTGAGCCACCGCACTCGGACAAAGCCCATTTTCTTCTGATAAGTACCAAATGAACGACTAGTCCAGAATGTGGCCAACCTGGACTACCACAGTAACTAACTACTATTTAAACAGTCATTTCAGCTGGCTATGGTGGCTCACGCCTGTAATCCTAGCACTTTGGGAGGTCGTGGCGGTTGGATTACCTGAGGTCAGGAATTCAAGACCAGTCTGGCCAACATGGTGAAACTCGTCTCTATTAAAAATATAAAAATTAGCCTGGTGTGGTGGCAAGTGCCTGTAGTCCCAGCTTCACAAGAGGATGAGGCAGGAGAATTTCTTGAACCCAGAAGGCAGAGGTTGCAGTGAGCCAAGATCGTGTCACTGCACTCCAGCTTGGGCAACAGAGTGAGACTCCATCGCAAAACAAACAAACAAACCCCAACAAAATGTCATTTCTATTGAAAGATCCATCCCAAATGTTACAAGCTCTCTCACTTGAGAACAGGAACCCCCAGGGCTGCCAGAGTCTTCAGTGAATCCATGATGAAGGGTCAAGGGAGAGCCCAAATGATGACAGTGCCCTGTGGTGTGGAGGATCACTAGTGGCTCTCTGAAGCTATACTGGGGTGGAAGGTTACGGATGGTTCTCAGACAGGCGGGTGTCTGTGACTTCTTCCCTAGTGGAAGGGCTGGGTTCTTGGTGAGGTACCAGGCACAGATCCTGGTGTAGGAATAATGAGGGTAGAAGCTCTCAGGGAGGAGAGCTTTCAAACATGGACTTCAGCAAGGCCCACAGACATGGGCAAATGCTCCTGTAGCATCCTGAGTTGGGCTCCCTAGAAGTAGAAGCTGGCCATGGTTTTGAGAGTGTCTGATTTTTGAAGGAAGTCCTGTTCAAGGGAAGCAGGATAGGGCAGGGGAAAGGGTTGTTAAGAATGTGGTGTTGGCCGGGTACAGTGGATCACACCTGTAATCCCAGCAGTTTGGGAGGCTGAGGTGGGCACATCACCTGAGGTCAGGAGTTCGAGATTAGCCTGGCCAACATGGTGAAACCCCATCTCTACTAAAAATACAAAAATTAGCTGTGTGTGGTAGTGGGCACCTGTAATCCCAGCTACTCGGGAGGCTGAAGCAGGAGAATTGCTAGAACCTGGGAGGCAGAGATTGCAGTGAGCCAAAATTGTGCCATTGCACTCTAGCCTGGTGACAGAGTAAGACTCTATCTCAAAAAAGAAATATAGGATCTGATCTTCGGCTCCTTGGTGCTGGAGGTGGAGAGGAGAGATGGTATTACCTGTAATAAGGCATGTGTGCTAACTTTAGGGGAGATGTCCCCCAGCAGTGTGGTATCATTGGCTAAGGACTAGTTCTTCAGGAGCCAGCACTCATATCAGTGAGTGTGGGGTGGATGTCCCATCTCAGTAAAGGAGCCCGGGAAGGTACCAACAGCCTCCACCACTGCAGTGCTGACAGGGTGAAGGTGTCAGCCTGCAGTGACTGCACAGAGCATGTAGGGCTGTACTACAGGGCTGCCATAGCAGCTTTCCTGGCTGGAGACAAGAGCAGTTCATTACTAAGCTTGAGGTTGACCGTTTGTGGACTCTCTCCTAAGGATTAAAGTCAATTATCACCTTATCCCTTTTTTACGCTTTTTACAACTCTGGAATTCTAACTGAAATGGCATTGTACCATTTCCCTTCAAAAGGAACAGAAGTCACTGTTCTCTACAATCCAGGAGAACTTGCAGTCAGATCTTCTCATCAGGCACTGCAATGCCATTCACCACTGAACAGGGAAGGTTGAAAGGTGCCTACCAACTTTCTCCTACTGATGGAAAATACAGATTAAGAAATGATATTACCTCGTTACAAATTCAATACAAACGGAACAGCATTTCACTAAGTTTCTTGACCACATGGTTTATCTTTATAATTTTGTCCATAATGTAACCACCACCATGTCTCTGGAGAGGTCGTTTCTTCTTAGTCACACAGTTGTTTTCTTAGTGAGTTCTCAAGTGAAACTTGGCCTTCAATTTATACACACAAGACCTCTGGGAGTCTAAAGGAAGTAGCATTTTGCATGTCACAGGTCAAAAGTTCCATGTGAAGGGCAGTTGAGATTAAAGCCCAAACCATACAAGCAAAAACTTGCTTCTTTACATCCTGACATCCTTAGACAAGGGACTCACAAATAAGTCCCCATGGGATTGAGTTTCCTATGAGAAGTCACCATTCCCAGTGCCCTCCAATAAGTCCCTAATAATGGAATTTACTAATAATAAGTTTATGTTAATTGCCCACTTGATATTTTATAGCCGTATAAACAACATAGCATAATAGAGTAGATAGGCCAGCAACATCCTCAACCCACCTGGACCCTTCAAAATTAGACCAAAAAAGGGTCCGGTATGCAAATGATCATGTCCACAATACAGGTGGTACCCCTGAGTGACAATCAGGAAGTGTCACTGGGCCTAAAAGGCAGTGAGGGAGATCCCAGATGATCTGGAGATAAAAGATAGTTTTATGTGATTTTGAAATGTTTGGGTCTCACATTGGAAGTTTGTGTAATGCCTGCCACACCTTTATTGGTCTCCCTGTTCTCTCCTTGACTGTGTATCTCCCTATCATCCTAGTAAAAGAGGGGGTAAATCACTGGGCAGGTAAAGTTGAACACCTACTTCCTCTACAATAAAAGACAAACTATGTCCTCGAGAGGCCTATTAAAGGAATAAAATATTTTGTAAAGGAAAAAAGAAAAAAAAATAGTCCTTCTTTGTTATACTAGTTCTTATTTTATTTTCTATAAAGAGACAAACATTCATTATAGAATCACAAAATCTATATAGTAAGTGGTGCTGGTGCCCTGAAGGAAAATGTAAGGCACTGTAATTACACTTAGCAAGGGCATCAAATCCCATGAGGAGCACAGGGGAGTTTCACTAAGGAATGACTCCCAACCCCCAAACCTGGAGAATGAATGGAAGTTAGTGACACCCTGGGGCCTGCGGAGGAGTTCCGCAAAGGTCCTGAAGCCAGTTGAGAAAATGGAAGCCGGCTCGCAGGCGGGAGGACGGAGGGAGAGAAGGTCCACGCTGAGACAGAAAATGTGGCAGTTGCATCAGTCCTTATAGGATTTCACCCTTAACAGTGGAAAGAAAATGGAAAATTGGAAGCAAGAGGAACACATCATCAAATTTGAATCCACACCACGGCAGTTTGGAAACCAGAATAGTGAGGGAAAGAACAAATATGGAGACTACCTAGGCGGTAATTCAGGAAAACAGAAAACAGTGATTGGAGTTGGTGTAAGGTGGTGGCAATGAAGATGAAACTTTTAAAAAGCAGGCTGACCCAAGAGCTGTGCTACACTGGAGAGACCCTCGGTGAGAGAATCCAGTCTTCCTTATCTGTGTAGAAATTTCTACTTTAGGCCCAATAACTCCTTAAAGCTCTTGTTATTTACGTGTCTTTGTTTGACTACAGCTACTGGAGGGCAAGAGTCCTGTATATGGAGTCTGTATCCTCAGTCATTAGCACAGTCGTGTGGAACAAAGGGAGACTGGTGAATCTAGGTGAATGCAAATGAAAGAAGACCTGCTTCACCAGAAGAGCAACATGCAAAGCATCCACATGTTGGCCACAGTTGGGCAAAGGTAAGAGTAAAGCTGGCAGATGGAGATGGTGTCCAGAGAGAAGAAAGCATTGAAACTGAGGAGGCAAAAGTAACCCTACATTTTTTTCTTAATAATGTAGTTGTGTGGTACTGTGCTTGGTACCCCGAATTAACGTGATCATTCCCAGGAATGTTCCCTTTCACTGAATGTTATCTCAGAGCCACCTGCTCACAGTGGTGCATGTTATCATTCTTGGCCCTTGAGCAGAAATGTCAGAAAGAGTCATCATGCCCTTTGTTCAGGACAAAAAATAAAATGCTCTCAAGATGAGAGAGCTCACTCCCTTCCTTCCTCCCTCTGACATGTTTGACTCATTGGGCAATATCTGTGCCCGCAATTCTCTCTGAATACTTTAGCCAATGTGCAGACTCCTCGCCTGCATAGGAATTCCCAGTTCAATCTCTCCCTCTTATTGGCCCCTGTGACCTCTTGTGGTTAAGCAGCTCACAGATCCATGGACCTCAGAGTACAGGCATTGTCAGCTCCACTTGACTGCCAGTGCCTTCCAGGGACCAAGCCTGGATGAAGCTTCGCTGGCATACAGCCCGCACCATCTGCAGCAGTTGAGAGGTTTGGGCTTTTCTCTCCCAGAACTGGGGACAAGTCTCTTCTTGAAGCATCCTGTAGGCAGAACTGCGTTAACTGTATGAAGTCATGGGAGGGAGAGGGCTCCATATTAGGTCATTCTTGCATTGCGGGAAAGAAACACCTGAGACTGGGTAATTTATAAAGTACAGAGGTATAATTGGCTCATGGTTCTGCAGATTTTACAGGAAGCACGGCGCTGGCATCTGCTTGGCTGCTACAGAGGCCTCAGGAAGTTTGCGATCATGGCAGAAGATGAAGCCAGAGCAGGCGTGATGAAAGCAGAAGCAAGTGAGAGAGTGGGAAGGAGGCACTACACACTTTTAAATGACCAAATCTGGTAAGAACTCACTCACTGTCGCAAAGACAGCACCAAACCAAGAGGGATCACCCCATGACCCAAACACCTCCCACCAAGCCCCACCTCCAGCACTGGAGATTTCAATTCCACATGAGATTTGGGTGGGGACAAATATCCAAATTATATCAGAGGGGGCCTGCTATCTTGGGAAAGCTAGCATCCAAATTTATTAGATTTTTTTAATTTCCAGGAAAATCAAACTGGCATAATATACTGACAGGGATGTGTGTAATTGGCTGTATCAGCCACTTTTTTTATTCATGCGATGTTTTGGGGGTGGTCAGCTATGAAGAAGGAACACAGAACTTAGGGAGAATAAAGGCATCCATGGCCTTCTCTGTGATGGTCACAGCAATGTTTCAGCCATCCTGGGACTCTGTTCCAGGATCGCTTTGATGGAAGGGAAGGGTGGGGGCCAGTGAGGGGAGTCTAAGTCACCCCTGGTCACTCTCTTGGCCGCTTCCCCACCCCCATGCAGATGCTTTCTGCCTGCCTTCAGGCAGACTTCGGATGCTCCTCTTCACCCTCTACCTACTTCATCATCCTCGCCTCCACACCCTTGACACCAGCACATTCCCAGTCCCCAGTGGCGCTGGACACTTCCCATGTGGAAGTGACGCAGCCATGGCCTTCTAGAGGGTGGGAGCAATTTTAGAAAAGAGGCCTTAAAACTGCATCTGCAGAGGAAGTGTTTGGTCTTTCCTAGAGGGAAGGAAGGGTGAGGGAACGGAGGAGGATCTCTGGTCACCCTGGAACAATGCAGCTATCTTTGGGTGAGATATGGGTAGCATGTGGTCCATATTCCAGTGGGATTTCTGCCTGAACAGCAGGCTGAGGCCTCTAATTCCTAATGTGTATTAATTCCTAATAGCCAGCCCACCCAACTTCCTTCCTGGCCCATCTCCCCAGCTGAGGTGAATCTGGGCCCTGAACTGGTACAGTCAGCTGAGAGAAGTTTTGATTGATTGCTTTATTTCATTCATTCACTCCCTCAGTAGTAACTTGTTAATTTTTTCCTTAGGTGAGATGCTAGAGATACTAAAATGAACACGCAAAATCCTTTCCCTTCCTCGAGGAATCAACAGTGCAACTGGAGAGAGCTAAGTAAACAGTTCTGATGGAGGAAGACACATGCTCTGATAGAGATGGCCAGAGGGTGCTGGGGAGCCAGGGGGAGAAGCCCGACTCAGCTTTGGGGCCTCAGGAAAGAATTTCCAAAACTGTTGGTTTTCTAGACAAGCTCCCGTTACCTCCCATCCCAAAGGTGGGACCTTCCTTCTAGTACTCTCAGTGCCCTACTTCGTTTCTTAAGCATCCACTTCTGACATGATATAGAACATTGCTGTTATGGCTGAATGTTTGTGACTGCAACATCCATATGTTGAAACACTTCACCCTCAAGGAGGTGAGGTCTTTGGAAGGTGATTAGGATTAGATGAGGTCATTTGAGCTGAGACCCTATGAATGGGATCAGTGCCTTTTTAAGGGTCCCAAGAGAGCTTGCTTCACTCCGCTCTCTGCCATGTGAGGACACTGGGAAAGGGCTGCCGCCTGCAACTTGGAAAAGGGCCTACACAGAACCCACCATGCAGACACTCTGATCTCAGGCTTCCAGCCTCCAGAACCATCAGAAATGAATTTCTGGTATTGATAAACCACCCAGGCAATGGTAATTTACTGTAGTGCCCAAACTGACCAGGACACTGGCCATAGAAAATAATGCTTGCTGCGGTCAGATCACAGTCCATGGTCATCTTATTGTTAGAAGAGAGTTCTCCAAGAGGTGCACGTGTTTCCCCAGGGTGTGTAATCTGGAGAGCTGGGTGAAAGTATTCAAACCTTCCCTGTTTATGTTTATCTTTACCTAAGAATAGAAGTGGGTTAGGCTCTCCTCACACTAGTGTGTGGGCCACTTATTTCCACACTATTGAAAGGTGGCAGGGTGCATCCCTTCTAACTGGGTGCACCACACATGATGCACTGCAGGCTGCGTACGTGTGACCACAGCTTAATGATGATCTTATCTACACTCAACCTACCCAAAATCCAGAATAAACCATAGATCCAAGAAAATTCTCATCATACAAGTTCAACAGAACAAGAAAGTGAAGATGCTAACACGTCTACCAGCAGTCACATTTGCAGGCGAAAATAGTTATTTCATTTTACTGTTAACCTTTGTATGTTTCTTTTTTATTTGCATATTTTTGACATAGAGTTTCACTCTTTTCACCCAGGCTGGAGTCCAATGGCACGATTGTGGCTCACTGCAACTTCTGCCTCCCAAGTTCAAGTGATTCTCTTGGTCAGTCTCCCTAGTAGCTGAGATTACAGGCACTGACCACCATACCCAGCTAATTTTTGTATTTTCAGTAGAGATAGGCTTTCACCGTGTTGGCCAGGCTGGTCTTAAACTCCTGACTTCAGATGATCCACTTGCCTTGGCCTCCCAAAGTGCTGGGATTACAGGTGTGAGCCACTGCTCTGGACCTATTTGTATGAATGTATGGGGAACAAGTGTAATTTTGTTACATGCATAGATAGCACAGTGGTGAAATCAGGGCTTTTAGTGTATTCATCACCCAAATAATGTACATTGTACCCAGAAAGTAATTTCTCATCATCCATTTCCCTCCCACCCCTCACCCTTCTGAGTCTCCAAAGCCTATCATTCCACTCTCTACATCTTCGTGCTCCCATTGTGAATAGTGCTGCGATAAAGATAAACATACAAGTTCTGGTACCTTTCTGACATACTGACTTTTTTCCCTTGGGTAGTGCATGCACCTGCCAGTGGGAGACCTTTGCGCAATATTGGTCAGTCCAGCTCCGTCTAGGTTTGCCCCCGACCTCCAAGACACAGCATGGATCCAGGCTCCTGGGGGTCTCATGTCCCATAACCTTTATACATTTCTATTCTATTTTAAATGTAGAGTATGAAGAAACAAGCTGTAAAAGAGAATATTCACAAAAATATAAATACATACATTCACCAAATGCTTGTAGATCATTGATTTAGACTGTAAGCGTCCACCATAAGGGAGGCAGCTCATCTGTGCAGGCAGCTCCTCTTGCCCTGTTCAGCTGGCTTTTGCTTGCCTCTCCTTGACACCAGACCTCTGGTGTGTGCATATTCTGACTGCAGCCACGCTAGCAATGGAACAAGGGGACAAAAACAATGTTTAATTAAGTACATTGTGACAGTCCAGAAGAACATTTCTACTTTCTGACTGAAATCCCACACAGGAATGAAAGCGACAGAAAACTCTACCCCTCCCTGCATGTGGCCAGCCCCTGTGGACCCTGGTGACAGGCACTCTGCTCACCTTCTGCTCGGAAGTTTTGCCAAGCCCATGATGGTTTTATGAAATCCTTTCTTTGATTTGGCTCCTGGCAGTTTGCAGTTTGAAGTCATACCTTGTCCTGGATGGAAACCACGTAAAACTATTACATTCTATATTGTTCCCATCCTAGACTGTGAACTCATTGGGCTCCGTCCAACCCAAACCTCAGCACTGATTTCCTCAATATTTGGCCCACATTTATAAACCTCAAAGAACCTCCCAGCAAACCTGGCTTGAATCTAAAGTCTCTTTACCCGCATTTACACAGGCCTGCTTTTAAACCAGTAAGCCTGCAATAGACTGCCCTAGAACTTCATAGCTTCCTTCCAGCCATGTTATATATAACTTCAGTATAATTTGTTTAAAAAAAGCACAAGAAAGATTATTTGGAGATTCAAATTAAGTGTAATAGAACTGTAATGATTCTGGCAATCATTTTAGAAGCTGCAATAACTAATCATTGTAGATCTAACTATATATACTGGCAGACACATGGAGAATATTAACAGAATCTTCCCACAGGGCTGCTTTTAGAGCTTAGCACTGCAATTTGTTGAACAGTCTCCATCACTTTCTGTACAAAACCCCATGGTTCCTTTCTAAATAAGTACTCAAATGCTTCCTATATATTGCATTTGTAAAAAAATACATACATGTATGCGACATCCTAAATGGGAGCAATATTTGTATGCAACAATGTGTGACATGATTTGCATCCTGACATTGCAGTTAACACTGCCTGTGAAAAATGTTGAGTCTGCAATGAATGCTTATATTGTATGTACCATAGAAATATGCCACGTCTATTATACTCTATAAATGTAATACAGGAAATTAACATAAAGGTATTTGCAAAGTAAAAGTTTATATATCTTTATCTCACAGATGGTCACAAGACTTGCCTCTGTCCCCCAAACGCCAGGCAGGGCTGCTTTATAAACTCACGTGTAGACTCTTTCTCAGTCCTGTGAGGGAGGGAGCTGTATACACCCCAAACATGTGCAGAGAAAAAGGATCCATTTGTTTTCCTTTCCTAATATTTATTATAGTACCTGGTGCCCATAAGCAGGAGATGCCGGTGGTCAGACCTCCAGCCAGATTCAGAGACTGGGCCACAGGAAAGCATGTGTTGCCACCACTCCCTGTGTGCCAAGCCTAACAGAAGAAAGTGAGAGCAGTTCCACTGTGGCTTCTTGTGCTTGTACAGCTTACTGTGACACATTTGTAACTAATCCTTGCAGTTGAGTTTAGTCTGCAGTTTAGATTTACATGGATGGGATAAACAGAAAGGAGCAATGTGGTGGTAATTTTCGGTATCAGTGCCTACCAGGACATAAGGCCAAAGAAGGGAGGACTTAAACCATGTGCACGAAAAACGAGGGTAAGGTAAAACAACTATATGTATATTATAGGCTAAAAGCAAACACCTCTCTAAGATGAGGTTTAAAAACCAGAGTGAGAGTGGGTGCATGTCTTAAAATATTCAGGTTGTTTATGTAAACCCCCATCTTTTTCACTGCAAGTTACACAGTCTTCCACCTCACTTGCTGATGTAAACCATAGACGCAGATAGTCTGTCTGTTCCTCTGTGTGAAGTTCTCATAAGACCTTTGTCTTTATCAAGGCCGTTGTCTATTTTGAACCTGATGTTCTTATTCACAAATCAGACATAAAATTGAAATACTGATTCCTAAATTTAAGAAATTATCTCCTGGAAGAGGAAGGGTTTCGTCTCCTGGAAGATGAATTGGCATGTCTCATCGTTGATTCAGGGCCTTACCTCACAATCTTTATTTACTTAACAAGTGTGGTTGTTCATCAACTTTAAGACGTCATTGGTGGCTGGGTGCACACTTATTTTATGTATGTCTAAGAGAAAATATGCTGCCAATTACAACTGTAAGAGCCATCAATTGAAAGATGCACCCTGGTTTTAGGGCATTAAATGTGAAATTTCACACAACTCAAAATTGATGAAATAGTGTGTTCACTGTGTGCCTGCTGGGCACCAGATACTGTAGTTTTTGTTTTTTTTTTTCCTTTATTCATGGAATTTATTCCCTAATCAGGTGAGGCAAACTATGCCTGTAAGGCTTTCTATTTTTCTATAGGACTGGCTGCAAGGAAGTCAGACTCACTCTCTCACTCTCTCTCTCTCTCTCTCTCTCCCTCAGGTGTTTTATTTCAGAATGACATGTTAGTCCTATATACTCACTAGGTTTAAATATGAGAAAGCAAGTAAATAAAAAATAATGCCAGGTGTGGTGGCTCCCACCTATAGTCCTAGCACTTCGGGAAGCTGAAGCAGGTGGATTACCTGAGGTGAGGAGTTCGAGACCAGCCTGGCCAACATAGCAAAACCCCATCTCTACTTAAAATACAAATAATTAGCTAGGCCTGATGGTGTGTGTCTGTAGTCCCAGCTACTTGGGAGGCTGAGGCAGGAGAATTGCTTGAACCCGGGAGGTGGAGGTTGCAGTGAGCCGAGATCGAACCACTGCACTTCAGCCTGGGTGACAGAGTGAGGCTCTGTCTCAAAAAAAGAAAGAAGAAAGAAAAAGAAAGAAAGAAAGAAAGAAAGAAAGAAAGAAAGAAAGAAAGAAAGAAAGAAAGAAAGAAAGAAAGAAAGAAAGAAAGATACAGGACAGTACAAATCTTCAAAATGACAAGCACTTGAATTGCACAGCACTGGACACCTTATAGAACCTAATTGCAATGAATTCCCATCGATTCCTCTTTTGTTTGCAAACACATTCCTGTAGTTTTTTCTTGTGAATCAATAATGACAAATTAGTTCATTTCTAGAAAAATAAATCTATTCTGTCTCATAGAAGGCAGTACACTGTGGATGGAAAAGTCAAGGGTGCATATTGAGCAGAGTCCAGATGGGCTCACACACTTTGATGTCAAATTTTGAAACTAGATAATAAATCACCTATCTTCCTCAGAGAGAGGCCTAACCCAACTTGCTTTACAGATAGTGCTTGAAGGAAAGTTTTGTTTTGACTGGATTTGGTTGCCCTTTTTGCCCTGAAACCCACACCTTAAAGTAGTTAGAATAGTTATTTAAAATAGAACAAACTCTGTCTAGAGACTAAGCGGTTGGTGCACACATCCTGGAACGGGTGCCTGGGTACACACATGCCTCTGACCCCAGAGTCCCCGAAGGCTCCACATGGTGCCATTTATTTTAGTCACTGTTATGGCTTCTTAGTCTTTGAAACCCAAACTATTGTCAAGCCATCCAATGAAAAAGAATCAGTTTCTTTATCCCACTTCTCTCTCTCAGGAATACTTTTCTCATACACACAGATTTTAGCTTCATTGAATTCTTTGAAATTAATTTTCTCTATTAAGACTTTATAAAAGTCCTCAAGCTAAAAATGTCTCCTTAAAAATGATGTAACTGGTTGCTGCCATGCCCCACCTTAGTGAAAATAACTCCTTTGGAAAGCTTGTTTGGAGTATTTTGAGTAGTAAAACAGTCTGTAAACTAAACATATAATGTAAGCTCAAGGTGTCATGTCAACCTCCCTCCTGCAAAGCATTGGTTGGAATAGCTCCTTTTTAGTTGAATCCTAAGAATCCTAAGCTATATTTTTACATTTAGATTATTTCATTAGCTTTTAAAAAGCATATTCAATGATACTGGCATTGCAAAGTCAGAAGCTTACTGGATCTGTCTTTCCACAACGTAGTTCCTTTGGTACTCAGCCCGAGTGCTGGTCTTATTTCTCAAGATCAAGACTGGCTACCTTGTTTTAGCCTTTTTCTTTCTCTTTACATTATATATGACTAATAATGTCTTACATTTTTATTGTGCTTTGCAGTTCCCAAGACACTTTCTCATACATTATCATATTTGAAATTCACAAAAATCTTTGTTAAGTAACCCACCAAAGACTTTTATTTTAGGCATAAAATTTTTTGTTTTATTCCCTTCGGTAAGGAAAGGTAATATAGATTCATTAGTTGCTATTCCAGTCTATCTTCAAGTTTAACATGAAAAAACATAGGCTTAAATTTTACTTATCCCTATAAACATCATATAAACATTATGATCATGACACATTATAACATAAAGTCTCTTGTCCTTCAACTATGCAAATGACTAGAAATAAATTCCTTTCAAATGTCTAAAAGCAAAATATCAAAATAAAAAGTGATATTTAGAGTCTGAATGTGGTAGCATGAAGCTTAAATTTACATCTTTTTTATTGGAAACTACTTAATCATCAAGAGATTAAAACACAGAAATGCAAATTCTATTTCCAATGAAACTCAGAGAAACCTGGAACCTCAAACTTCAGACAAGACTTTTCAGCAGGGTCAGGTGGAGGTGCACATGCAGAGGATGCAGATCTCAGAAAGATCTGGCATTCAGAGATGAGGGGCCCTCAGGCAGCTGGCAAAAATATCAAACCATTTATAGACTTTTCCATAAGAACTAACACCTACAAAATCCTAAAAGAAAGGAAGTTCAATTCAAAGAAAAAATAAGAAATGGTAAAATAAAAATGACCACAGGCATAATTTAAATAAATAATTAAAATAAGCCTAAGAAACTATTTTCCTTTATTCTATGTAAATAAATTTAAAACTTAAATGAAATTTAAACTTCTTTAAGAAAACATAACATACCAAAATGAACTCTAATGAATGTAATTAGACCAATTACAAATATATAAAGTTTTTTCTTCATAAAGCATAGCCAGGTCAATGGCTTTCATAGGAAATTTCTACCATGCCTGTAAAGATCAAATGACTATGATGCTATTACAGAGCACAGAAAAGAAAAATAACTCTCAAATTATGTTGATGAAGTAGCATAAGACTGAACCTAAAACCTGACAGAAAACTACACACATAAATTTCTCACAATGCAGAAATTCTAAATCAGATATTCTCAGCAACACATTAAAAAATCAGCAGCACATTAAAAATTGACATGCTATGACCAGGGAGAGTTAATCTCAGGAATTAGATCATCCTTTAATATCAAAAAGCATATTAATATAATTAATCATTTTAATAGACCTAAGGTGAAAAAACATAGGATAATTCATAAGTTCAGTAAACATTTTAGTACAATTGAATTTAACTACTGCTAACAGAAATAGAATGAATTTTCTTATGTGCTAAAATAATCAGTCTCACCCCAAACATTGACTTCATGTGTAGTGGGGGGGAGAAATCCTATGGAGTTTATTAATATAATGACAATACATCAACACCATAATTTTATAACATTATTCAGGAGATCCTCACTGACACAATTAAATGACAGAAAGAAAATATTGTTATAATGATTAGAAAGGAGGTGGTAAATTATCACATTTGCATTTTAAAAATTGTGTACCTGAAAAATCCAATGGTCCAATATTTATTGCACTCACACAATAATGCACTAAGATACATGGGTACAAAGTTAATATGCAGAAAACAATAGCCTTCATGTATACCAACAGGAATGAATAGACAACACAATAGGAATAACTACCCAATTTATGGCATTAACAGATAAAATATTAAGAAATAAACTGGACAAAAATGTCAATATTCACATAAAGACAAAAGTTAAATATTTCTGAGGGAAACAAAGAAAAACTTGAAAAAATGGAAATGCATGCAATGTGCATTTCATAATTCATTCAACCACACTTTACTAAATACCGTTTATTACCATTTTCAGATATTCCTGATATTTTTGCCCTTTGGCACAGCAACTAGAATTACTTAACATGGTAGATGCTTTGCCAGCTGGGTCTCTGTGTGATTACAATGAGAAGAGCCTCTTGCTAACTAATGGAAGATATTATATGTAAGAACTAAATCTCTGTATTTTAGACTTCTCTGATGTGGTTTGTTATTGCAGCACAACCTAACCTCTCCCAACTAATATATTACCAGACGGTCTTAATTAATGTAGTGTTTTGTTTTGTTTCTTGAGACAGAGTCTTGCTCTGTCACCCAGGCTGGAGTGAAGTGGCATGAGATGGGCTCACATGCAACCTCACCTCCAGGGTTCAAGTAATTCTCCTGCCTCAGCCTCCTGAGTAACTGGGATTACAGATATATGCCATCATATTTAGCTAATGTATTGTGTTTTTAGTAGAGATGGGGTTTCACCATGTTGGCCAGGCTGATCTCAAACTGCTGACTTCAAGTGATCCTCCCACCTTGGCCTCCCCAAGGGCTGGGATTACAGGTGTGAGCCACCATGCCAAGACTAATGTATTTTTGTATTACATTCCAATACCTGATAGACCAAGTCCATGTGTTTGTACTTTAATTTTTGGAAATTTTAGCTAACTGTACCAGACATGAGTATTTTTTACATTGAAGTTCAGAACTTGTCCACTTTTCCCCAACATGAACTTCCCTTGTTGAAAATACAAGCCCTATTTCTCCCACTATACTCTCACAACTGGCTTCTGACACTAGATAGGTAGGGATTTCTCTTCAGCAGCAAGCAAGCAATCAACGCTACAGCAGAGAGCAGCTGGATGTACTCTAATTAAACCCAATTCTGATACTAGCTACATGCGGATAGCATCAGATCCCACATATTGAGGGTTCAGTCCCCAAAACTGTCCCCCCTGCCACTTTCAATGCCAGTTGAAAGCTGCCACTTCTGGCCAAATAGCTTTAAACTGGTTTCCCATGTCCTCCTCCTTGGGTTTAACTAACATGCTAGAGTGGCTCCCAGAACTCAGGGAAACAATAAAGTTTACTGGTTTAATGAAAGTGTATCACAAATGATATAAATGAGGAGATACATATGGCAAGGTATAAGGGAAGGGCACAGAGCTTCCATTTCCTCCCCAGCACACCACCCTCCAGGAATCTGTTAAGCTATCTGGAAGCTCTCAGAACCCAGTCCTTTTGTTTGTTTTCTTTCTTTTTATGGAAGCTTCATTACACAGGCATAATTCATGAAATCATTCACCATTGGTAATCATCTTAACCTTTAGCATTTCTCCTCTCCCCAGAGTTTGGGGTGAGGTTGGAAGTTTAAACCCTTTAATCATGCATTGGTCTTTCTGGTGACCACCCCTATCCTGAAGCTACCTGGGAGCTACCAGCAGGTAACTCACTAGCATACAAAATTAGCATAGAGATTCTAGGTATTTTAAGGTTTGTATACCAGGGAATGTGGTCAAAGACCAAGCATGTATTTTATAATATTCCACATGTACGACTGGTGCTTTTATGACCATCGCATTCAATTTATTCACCGAGAGAAAAATGGCATCTGTGTTATATTGAGTTTTCTCTGTCACAAAGGAATGAATTTTCAATTGATGGAACTCAGAAGACTTGCCTAGTACTAAGCTTTCTACTGATTAACAAAAGAAGCAGTAGAAATGCATGGCACAGTGATGTCTGGGAAGTCCCCATCCCACCCCTCACATTGGAAAGAATTCTGGATTTGAAGTGAATAGCTATGTGCAGCATAAATCAGTTACTTAATTTTAATGTCTCTCAAGGACATTAATGGTTCAGAAAGTCATTAAGTTTGGGTTTTTTAAAGAAAAGATCATGTATGTCCTGCTAAAAGGATGCTTTAGGTAAGAAATCATTACAAGGAAACACCCGTATTTATCCTGAAGTCATTAAATTCTAGTGGTATGTTCCCAAGGATCTAACTGAAGTAAAAATTAGGAGATAGGGACAGAGTTGCAAATCTACTATTAATTATTAATTACTATTTATAATTACTATTTACTTCCCAGAATCCAAAACTTCAAAGTTTTCTCTGTTTTGAGAATATTAGGTACTGACTTGCTATTTATTTCAATGATAAAATAGCACAATCAGAAAAAAGTTTCTTGTCTTCCCACCATCAAGTCTACTAAACTCCCCAAAATTCTACTTTGATTTCTTATAATGTCCTTATCTGGTATTGACATGAGATTACACATATAAAATAAAATTGAACACTCAAAATAAATTTGCAAGTATTCCCTCTATGTCTAGTCTCTGAGAAAGTTTTTATGAGATTGGAATTATCTCTTCCTTGAAAATTTTTGGAATTTACCCTGAAAGTTGGCTGGGGATATTGCTTTCTTATGATGTCTTAAATTGCTGATCCAAATCCTTCAGTGGTTACAAGACTACTTAATATTTGTTTCTTTTTGAGTGATTTTTGATAAAATATCTAAGTGTGGATAAAAAGAGAAAAATAAGCCTCATCTGTGTAATGCAAGCTCCTTTAAATTATCAAGTCCAGAAGGCATTGGAATGAGACAGCAGTCCTGTCACTCACTCCCCCTTGAGTTAAATAATTACCTCTTGAAGCAACTTGCTAGATGGACTCTAGATTCACTGACACCAAGAAGCCATATGCTGAATACTGTAACTCATACCCTGATGTTCAACAATCACTCATCAATGTTACCTCTGTAAACAGATGAGAATTCCTGAAGACAATTTTATATCAGCCCACTCCTTGTTCCCTTTTTCCTTGAAAAACTTGCTTGTAACAAAGGCTGACAGAGTACTCCCGGCAGCAACTTGGAAGGGTCTTGGGCAGCTGTCCTCAGGCTCAGGAGAACTCTTTTTTTTTTTTTTTTTTTTTTTTTTGAGACCCAGTTTTGCTCTTGTTGCCCAGGCTGGAGTAGAATGGCACGATCTCAGCTCACCGCAACCTCCACCTCCCAGTTTCAAGTGATTCTCCTGCCTTAGCCTCCCGAGTATCTGGGATTACAGGCATGCACTACCACGCCAGCTAATTTTGTATTTTTAGTAGAGATGGGGTTTCTCCATGTTGGTCAGCCTGGTCTCAAACTCCCAACCTCTGGTGATCCTCCTGCCTCCACCTCCCAAAATGCTGCAATTACAGTCATGAGCCATTGCACCTGGCCAAGAACACTGTAAACTATATTTTCCTCAGTCTCTTCCTTCTAGGTTGACATAAGAATTATCAAAGGCTTCAGGTTTATTGGTATAAATTTGTCAATTGAATTCATTTCTTATGTTTTGGTCTTTCATGTATCTCTGGTTGTGTCTTATTTTCATATCTAGTGCTTATTTATGCCTTCTCTCTTTCTCTCTCTCTTTTTTTCTACACCAGTCTAGCTGGAGCTATGTCTCTTGTAGTAATCCTCAAATACCCAACTTTTGTTTTTATTCTTGCTTTTCCTATCTTTGGTTGCTTTTTCTCTTTTCTGATTTTTGTTATTTCATTTCTTCTTATATCTTCAGATGTATCTATTTCTCTTTTTCTAATCTGTGAAGTTGTATGCTCATAAAAGAATAACAATATGATGATTAATTTCAAAAAAGTATTAATAGTTACTTTGTTTGAAATCTTTATATCTTGAGCAAATCTATTCAGCACAGTCACAGTAGTTAACCAAAATTCTCAGTTGTTCAGATTATAATTGTAAAAAAAATAAAGTAAAATTCTAGGAACTTCTAAATTTATTAGGCCAAGGAGGAACTGAAACCCTGGAAACTGAGTCACAGTATGCTTGCAACTTCTGCTTCTTATAGATCAACACTCTTCCCCCATTGGTCTTGTTCTATAAATGACTAGGAGACCTCCTTTCCTTCAAGTCACTGGCCTTTGTTATAGATTAACTCCTTCCTTGTTCTGTACCTACTTCAGGCCAGATGCCAAAAAGACCCTGTGACTAGCATATCTTCAGTTTAGGGTGTTAAATATACCTCTCCCAAAAGAAAAAGATTGCCTCAACAAATCAGATTATTTTAACTATGCATTAAAACTTATATGGAAATATGTTGAAATCCTGTTAGGCTTCCCTGAGCTTTGCCTGTACAAAGGATCCTGAACTTTTACACTTCCAATCACTGCCTTTCATTCTTTGGAACCTGCTTCCTGGGTAGGCTCCTCAAACTTTGCACTTGAATAAACTAGCTTTAAACTAGGTTCTGACCCTTTTGATTATTTATGATTGACATTTTGGTGACTCAGATGGGACCTAAAGTGAGCAGCCAGTGATCCCTGCCATTTTTCCAACAATCCAGGCCTTGGTACCAGCAAAACAATTTTTGTTCACCCAACCTTGCTGGAACTGGCAGGAGTCTATGGTGAGGTTCTTCTTGAGTTTCAAATCTCTGAATTTTGACTGAGATTCAGACTTTGTTCAAGTGAACCAATTCTACAGTTGACAGAACTGAAATTGAAGTTCTACTTTAAAAGATACAAGTTTCACTGGGCATGGTGGCTCACCCCTATAACCCCAACAGTTTGGGAGGCTGAGGCAGGTGGATCACGAGGTCAGGAGATCGAGACCAGCCTGGCAAACATAGTAAAACCCCATCTCTACTAAAAATACAAGAATTAGTTGGGTATGGTAGTGGGCGCCTGTAATTCCAGCTCCTCAGGAGGCTGAAGCAGGAGAATCACTTGAACCAGGGAGCCAGAGGTTGAAGTGAGCTGAGATTGCACCATTATACTCCAGCCTGGGAGCCTGCACAACAGAGTGAGACTTCGTCTCAAAAAAATAAAAAATAAAAAAGATACGAGTTTCACTTGTGTTTTCTAGAGATTCTCATGTCTGCAAATGCATGATTTTCACTTTGATTTGAGATGAATGGTTGTTTGTAGAACTACTTGTTAGAATTTGTCCAGCCTTTTCTCTTGTTCAAACTTTGGTCAGGGAAGAAAACAGTCTCTTTTTATTTTTTTAAAAAATATATATTTTATTGTGTTTTAGGTTTTGGGGTACATGTGAAGAACATGCAAGATTGTTACATAGGTACATACATGGCAATGTGGTTTACTGCCTTCCTCCCCATCAACTATATCTGGCATTTCTCCCCATGTTATCCCTCCCCAACTCCCCACCTCCTGCTTTCCCTCTCCTAGCTCCCCCCTACAGACCCCAGTGTGTGATGCTCCCCTCCCTGTGTCCATGTGTTCTCATTGTTCAACACCCGCCTATGAGTGAGAACATGTGGTGTTTGATTTTCTGTTCTTGTGTCAGTTTGCTGAGAATGATGGTTTCCAGGTTCACCCATGTCCCTACAAAGGACAGGAACCCATTGTTTTTTATGGCTGCAGAGTATTCCATGGTATATATGTGCCACATTTTCCCTGTCCACTCTCTTTTTCTGAATGTCTAAAGTCTGAAGCTTTGTTAATTTGGTATATCTAAAGTCCTTTATTCAGTGACCAACACCAATGGAAAGCTTTCTATAAGGACAAAGACAAATACTGAAGATAAAAGACACTGTTCCTTCCAACCAAAAGGCACTTTAGGTGAGTAAGGTCTTACAGGAATTTTTGAGCTCATTGCTCATGATGTATAATAGCCCCAGAGAAAAATCCTAGAAGAACACACAGGGACTCTTGCTTCACCCAGGGGGCACATACGAAGGGTTGATCTCCTATTGCCTTAAATGCTAGGATTACTGAGTTTCTCTGATATGCATAAGAGGAGAGAAGTGACTTGTGGGTGACATATCAAGGAGTAAAACCTGTTAAGTAACACACCAACTCCAAAACACCTTTACCTTTTAGTCTTTGTTTACTTAAAAGAAGAGCCCAAATTATGAGCAATTGCCCACCTCAGAGTCCTCCTCCTTAAGGAGAGATCTACATTTAGAAATTCTAGTTGGATTCATGTGCAGTACTGTGGTGCCACCTCCTATTAATGACTAGAAAAACAGTTTTATTTAAACTGTGAAGACCACAAACTACAATGGCCAAAATAGGGTATCACTGAAGTACCTAAATTAATTTATTTGTGTGCACAATTAGACAAATCCAAGTCTAAAATTAAAATACTTGGGAGAGTTACCTCCGATACTACTTAGAAGCCTCCAAAAGACACTGATGAAGTTGTTTCTCCAAAGGAAGAAAATAGAAAGCTCTCTAAAGCCACTAATAAATTAAGAAAAACTTCTGAAGCTGCTTCTCTTCCTTCAGCTTCCCCATGCCTTTAAACTCCCTGACTCAGACTTGCCTTCTTTTTCTACTCTTTCCCTTCCTTCCACTCCTGCTGTTTTAGCTCCATTATGTGACAGCCAGTATCTGGTAGTGAATAACCTGTTTTAGTTTATCAAGCATGATCAAAAGTAGAACTTAAAGGCATAATTTAAAAATTTCCTGATTCCCCACCATGACCCTACTGGATTGTCCAGGGAATTTGAACAAAATATTTATTTATTTATTTTTTTTTTTTAAAATTTTTTATTGGATTATAGGTTTTGGGTTACATGAGCAGAGCATGCAAGACAGTTGCGTAGGTACACACATGGCAGTGTGCTTTGCTTTTCTTCTCCCCTTCACCCACATTTGGCATTTCTCCCCAGGCTATCCCTCCCCACCTCCCCCTCCCACTGGCCCTCCCCTTTTCCCCCCAATAGACCCCAGTGTTTAGTACTCCCCTTTCTGTGTCCATGTGTTCTCATTTTTCATCACCCACCTATGAGTGAGAATATGCGGTGTTTCATTTTCTGTTCTTGTGTCAGTTTGCTGAGGATGATGTTTTCCAGATTCATCCATGTCCCTACAAACGACACGAACTCATCATTTCTGATTGCTGCATAATATTCCATGGTGTATATGTGCCACATTTTTCCAATCCAGTCTATTATCAATGGGCATTTGGGTTGATTCCAGGTCTTTGCTATTGTAAACAGTGCTGCAATGAACATTCGTGTACATGTGTCCTTATAGTAGAACGATTTATAGTCTTTTGGATATATACCCAGTAATGGGATTGCTGGGTCAAATGGAATTTCTATTTCTAAGGCCTTGAGGAATCGCCACACTGTCTTCCACAATGGTTGAACTAATTTACACTCCCACCAACAGTGTAAAAGTGTTCCTTTTTCTCCACATCCTCTCCAGCATCTGTTGTCTCCAGATTTTTTAATGATCGCCATTCTAACTGGCGTGAGATGGTATCTCAATGTGGTTTTGATTTGCATCTCTCTGATGACCAGTGACGATGAGCATTTTTTCATATGATTGTTGGCCTCATATATGTCTTCTTTCGTAAAGTATCTGTTCATATCCTTTGCCCACTTTTGAATGGGCTTGTTTGTTTTTTTCCTGTAAATCTGCTTGAGTTGTTTGTAAATTCTGGATATCAGCCCTTTGTCAGATGGGTAGACTGCGAAAATTTTTTCCCATTCTGTTGGTTGCCGATCCACTCTAGTGACTGTTTCTTTTGCCGTGCAGAAGCTGTGGAGTTTCATTAGGTCCCACTTGTCTATTTTGGCTTTTGTTGCCAATGCTCTTGGTGTTTTGTTCATGAAGTCCTTGCCTACTCCTATGTCCTGGATAGTTTTGCCTAGATTTCCTTCTAGGGTTTTTATGGTGCCAGGTCTTATGTTTAAGTCTTTAATCCATCTGGAGTTAATTTTAGTGTAAGGTGTCAGGAAGGGGTCCAGTTTCTGCTTTCTGCACATGGCTAGCCAGTTTTCCCAACACCATTTGTTAAACATGGAATCCTTGCACCATTGCTTGTTTTTGTCAGGTTTATCAAAGATTGTATAGTTGTATGTATGTTGTGTTGCCTCCGGTGCCTCTGTTTTGTTCCATTGGTCTATATCTCTGTTTTGGTACCAGTACCATGCTGTTTTGATTACTGTAGCCTTGTAGTATAGTTTGAAATCCGGTAGTGTGATGCCCCCCGCTGTGTTCTTTTTGCTTAGAATTGACTTGGCTATGCGGGCTCTCTTTTGGTTCCATATGAAGTTCATGGTGGTTTTTTCCAGTTCTGTGAAGAAAGTCAATGGTAGCTTGATGGGGATAGCGTTGATTCTGTAAATTACTTTGGGCAGTATAGCCATTTTCACGATATTAATTCTTCCTAACCATGAACATGGAATGTTTCTCCATCTGTTTGTGTCTTCTCTGATTTCGTTGAGCAGTGGTTTGTAGTTCTCCTTGAAGAGGTCCCTTACGTTCCTTGTGAGTTGTATTCCAAGGTATTTTATTCTTTTTGTAGCAATTGCGAATGGCAGTTCGCTCTTGATTTGGCTTTCTTTAAGTCTGTTATTGGTGTAGACGAATGCTTGTGATTTTTGCACATTGATTTTATATCCTGAGACTTTGCTGAAGTTGTTTATCAGTTTCAGGAGTTTTTGGGCTGAGGCGATGGGGTCTTCTAGGTATACTATCATGTCGTCTGCAAATAGAGACAATTTGGCTTCCACCTTTCCTATTTGAATACCCTTTATTTCTTTTTCTTGCCTGATTGCTCTGGCTAGAACTTCCAGTACTATATTGAATAGGAGTGGTGAGAGAGGGCATCCTTGTCTAGTACCAGATTTCAAAGGGAATGCTTCCAGTTTTTGCCCATTCAGTATGATATTGGCTGTTGGTTTGTCATAAATAGCTTTTATTACTTTGAGATACGTTCCATCGATACCGAGTTTATTGAGGGTTTTTAGCATAAAGGGCTGTTGAATTTTGTCAAATGCCTTCTCTGCGTCAATAGAGATAATCATGTGGTTTTTGTTTTTGGTTCTGTTTGTGTGGTGAATTACGTTGATAGACTTGCGTATGTTGAACCAGCCTTGCATCCCTGGGATGAATCCTACTTGATCATGATGAATAAGTTTTTTGATTTGCTGTTGCAATCGGCTTGCCAATATTTTATTGAAGATTTTTGCATCTATGTTCATCATGGATATTGGCCTGAAGTTTTCTTTTCTCGTTGGGTCTCTGCCGGGTTTTGGTATCAGGATGATGTTGGTCTCATAAAATGATTTGGGAAGGATTCCCTCTTTTTGGATTGTTTGAAATAGTTTTAGAAGGAATGGTACCAGCTCCTCCTTGTGTGTCTGGTAGAATTCGGCTGTGAACCCATCTGGACCTGGGCTTTTTTTGTGAGGTAGGCTCTTAATTGCTGCCTCAACTTCAGACCTTGTTATTGGTCTATTCATAGTTTCAGCTTCCTCCTGGTTTAGGCTTGGGAGGACACAGGAGTCCAGGAATTTATCCATTTCTTCCAGGTTTACTAGTTTATGTGCATAGAGTTGTTTGTAATATTCTCTGATGATGGTTTGAATTTCTGTGGAATCTGTGGTGATTTCCCCTTTATCATTTTTTATTGCATCTATTTGGTTGTTCTCTCTTTTATTTTTAATCAATCTGGCTAGTGGTCTGTCTATTTTGTTGATCTTTTCAAAAAACCAGCTCTTGGATTTATTGATTTTTTGAAGGGTTTTTCGTGTCTCAATCTCCTTCAGCTCAGCTCTGATCTTAGTAATTTCTTGTCTTCTGCTGGGTTTTGAGTTTTTTTGATCTTGCTCCTCTAGCTCTTTCAATTTTGACGATAGGGTGTCAATTTTGGATCTCTCCATTCTCCTCATATGGGCACTTATTGCTATATATTTTCCTCTAGAGACTGCTTTAAATGTGTCCCAGAGGTTCTGGCACGTTGTGTCTTCATTCTCATTGGTTTCGAAGAACTTCTTTATTTCTGCCTTCATTTCGTTGTTTACCCAGTCAACATTCAAGAGCCAGTTGTTCAGTTTCCATGAAGCTGTGCGGTTCTGGGTCGGTTTCTGAATTCTGAGTTCTAACTTGATTGCACTATGGTCTGAGAGGCTGTTTGTTATGATTTCAGTTGTTTTGCATTTGTTGAGCAGTGCTTTACTTCCAATTATGTGGTCAATTTTAGAGTAGGTGTGATGTGGTGCTGAGAAGAATGTGTATTCTGTGGATTTGGGGTGGAGAGTTCTGTAAATGTCCACCAGGTTTGCTTGCTCCAGGTCTGAGTTCAAGCCCTGGGTATCCTTGTTGATTTTCTGTCTGGTTGATCTGTCTAGTATTGACAGTGGAGTGTTAAAGTCTCCCACTATTATTGTGTGGGAGTCTAAGTCCTTTTGTAGGTCATTAAGAACTTGCCTTATGTATCTGGGTGCTCCTGTATTGGGTCCATATATGTTTAGGATCGTTAGCTCTTCTTGTTGTATCAATCCTTTTACCATTATGTAATGGCCTTCTTTGTCTCTTTTGATCTTTGTTGCTTTAAAGTCTATTTTATCAGAGATGAGAATTGCAACTCCTGCTTTTTTTTGCTTTCCATTAGCTTGGTAAATCTTCCTCCATCCCTTTATTTTGAGCCTTTGTGTGTCCTTGCATGTGAGATGGGTTTCCTGGATACAGCACACTGATGGGTTTTGGATTTTTATCCAATTTTCCAGTCTGTGTCTTTTGATTGGTGCATTTAGTCCATTTACATTTAGGGTTAATATTGTTATGTGTGAATTTGATACTGCCATTTTGATTCTAAGTGGCTGTTTTGCCTGTTAGTTGTTGTAGATTCTTCATTATGTTGAAGCTCTTTAGCATTCAGTGTGATTTTGGAATGGCTGGTACTGATTGATCCTTTCTATGTGTAGTGCCTCTTTTAGGAGCTCTTGTAAAGCAGGCCTGGTGGTGACAAAATCTCTGAGTACTTGCTTGTTCGCAAAGGATTTTATTCTTCCTTCACTTCTGAAGCTCAGTTTGGCTGGATATGAAATTCTGGGTTGAAAGTTCTTTTCTTTAAGAATGTTGAATATTGGCCCCCACTCTCTTCTGGCTTGTAGTGTTTCTGCTGAGAGATCTGCTGTGAGTCTGATGGGCTTCCCTTTGTGGGTGACCTGACCTTTCTCTCTGGCTGCCCTTAGTATTCTCTCCTTTATTTCAACCCTGTTGAATCTGACAATTATGTGCCTTGGGGTTGCTCTTCTTGCGGAATATCTTTGTGGTGTTCTCTGTATTTCCTGCAATTGAGTGTTGGCTTGTCTTGCTAGGTGGGGGAAATTTTCCTGGATGATGTCCTGAAGAGTATTTTCCAGCTGGGATTCATTCTCTTCGTCCCCTTCTGGTACACCTATCAAACGTAGGTTAGGTCTTTTCACATAGTCCCACATTTCTTGGAGACTTTGTTCGTTCCTTTTTGCGCTTTTTTCTCTGATCTTGGTTTCTCGTTTTATTTCATTGAGTTGGTCTTCGACTTCAGATATTCTTTCTTCTGCTTGGTCAATTCGGCTATTGAAACTTGCGTTTGCTTCGCGAAGTTCTCGTATTGTGTTTTTCAGCTCCTTTAATTCATTCATATTCCTCTCTAAGGTATCCATTCTTGTTATCATTTCCTCGAATCTTTTTTCAAATCTTTTTTCAAGGTTCTTAGTTTCTTTGCATTGATTTAATACATGATCTTTTAGCTCACAAAAGTTTCTCATTATCCATCTTCTGAAGTCTAATTCCGTCATTTCGTCACAGTCATTCTCCGTCCAGCTTTGTTCCCTTGCTGGTGAGGAGTTTTGGTCCTTTCTAGGAGGCGATGTGTTCTGGTTTCGGGTGTTTTCCTCCTTTTTGCGCTGGTTTCTTCCCATCTTTGTGGATTTGTCCGCTGGTCGTCTGCGTAGTTGCTGACTTTTCGTTTGGGTCTCTGAGTGGACACCCAGAATGTTGATGATGAAGTATTTCTGTTGCTTGGTTTTCCTTCTACCAGTCTAGCCCCTTCGCTGTACAACTGTTGAGGTCTGCTCCAGACCCTGCTTGTCTGGGGTGCACCTCTAGTAGCCGTGGCACAGCGAGGGATGCTACCAGTTTCTTTTTCTGCTCTCTTTGTCCCAGGATGATGCCTGCCTAATGACAGTCTTTTGGATATAGAGGGGTCAGGGAGCTGCTTGAGGAGACAGTTTGTACTTTATAGGGGTTTAATTGCTGAGCTGTGCACTCTGTTGTTCATTCAGGGCTGTTAGGCTGCTATGTTTGATTCTGCTGCAACACAGCTCATTAAACAACCCTTTTTTTTTTCTCAAATGCTCTGTGTTGAGGGGTTTGGGCTTTATTTTTGGATGTCCGATCAGGTGTCCTGCCCAGCTCAAAGGCAGACTAGCCACTGTTTGGCTGCGGAGGCTCCGCCCTGCTGTTGTGTGATTCACGCTTGAACAAAATATTTAATCTATGACCCTGATTTTTCTTATTTGTATCAACTAGTTTAGATATTAGTGTCAAAAAGTAAAGCTAAAAATTGGATAGCTAAGGCAAATTAGAGGAACACTTTGAAGGACTCTAATAAGTTTTCAGAAGAAGACTGCAGACATACCCATAAGGTTGCAAAGGCTTTGCTCCAAACCATCCATTTAGCTTTCCAAAGAGTGGTTAAGTGGAATAAAATAAACAATATCAACAAAGTTCAAATGAGTCTGTAATGGCATATTTTGCAAGATTTGAAAACATCTTTAAATAATATTCAGGATTATCTAAAGAGAGGTATGCTAATCATCCAAGTGATACATACCTCAATTTTTAATGTCTTAAATGAGTTAGACAAAGAATTGGCGTTAATAGTAAAAAAAACAATGCCCTAATCGGGCTACTTCTCAAACTTCTTATTTGATTAATATGGCTAATCACTTATCTTGTACCTTAACTAAAGAAGAGAAAGAGAGAAGCAAAACAAAAATATATAGCTAATAAGACTATAAATTTGCAATTGAAACAACTATTCACCCTGTCTGTACCTCCAAATACTCCAATAAACTTTAGAACGGACCTCACCCTCTGCTGTGTAATTATTGCAAGAAACCTCATTACTTTAAGAAAAATTGCCAGAAACTGGCAGGGCGCTATGGCTCACGCCTGTAATCCCAGCAGTTAGGGAGGCCGAAGTGGGTGGATAACCTGAGATCGGGAGTTTGAGAACAGTCTGACTGACATGGAGAAACCCTGTCTCTATTAAAAATACAGAATTAGCCAGGCGTAGTGGTACATGCCTGTAATCTCAGCTACTCAGGAGGCCGAGTCAGGAGAATCACTTGAACCTGGGAGGCAGAGGTTGCGGTGAGCCGAGATTGTGCCATTGCACTCCAGTCTGGGCAGCAAGATGAAAACTCCATCTCAAGAAGAAAGAAGAAAAAAGAAAGAAAGAAAGAAAGAAAGAAAGAAAGAAAGAAAGAAAGAAAGAAAGAAGAAAGAAAGAAGGAAGGAAGGAAGGAAGGAAGGAAGGAAGGAAGGAAGGAAGGAAAGAGAGAGAGAGAAAGAAAGAGAGAAAGAGAAAGAGAGAAGGAAGGAAGGAAGGGAGAGAAAGAAAGAAAAGAAAGAAAATGCCTGCAACTAAAACAGAAGGGAAAATGGGCAAAAGAAGAGAAGAAAGAATAGAGACACTCCGAGGAACTTGAAGGCACCCTTTTCCCCCCTCCTTACTAATACTCTGAGAGAAATAGAAATTATTCTAAATCGAACAAATACAAGTGCTTATTGAAACTGGAGCTACATTAGCTATAATAAACCCCACATAACCACAAGGCATCATTTCTCAGAGCAGGCAAACAATTCAAATCAGGATGTAAATCTCAGCCTGTAGCTTTTCAGTCTAGTTCTTTACAAGATACCTCTGTTTTTCCCTTATTTCCCTCAGCTTCCATCCATTGGATAGGAAGAGATTTCTTCCTTTCCCAAAAGAGGGAAATGTGTTGAGAAGTAGAAGACAAAATTGAATTATTAGATACAATAAGTTTTTCAGAATCTGATCCTCTTAATTCAAATATTGCAATTTATATTGCCATAGAGGACACTGAATTATTGAGTGATGAAGAATTACAAAAACTGCTGAAGACAGAATCTGATCAGCTGAGGTCAACGTTTTACACTAATCCCAGAAAAGCTATCTCACCTACCTCAATCAGAATTCAGATAGACTCATTAAAACCTCTTCCAAACCTTAAACAATACTCTCAAACCAGAGGCTTTAGAAGGAATAAGACCTATAATTAGAATAGAATTATGAAAGTATAAGTCTATAGTTCTAGACTATGTAAAAAGAGATCTGATTATTCCCTGTACAAGCCCATAAGAAAACCGAATGAGAGAGAATGGATGTTTTTACAGGATCTGAGGAAAATTAACAACATAGGCATTCCTCATCCAGTAGGGCCAAACCTCTATATAATTTTGATTACCATCCTCAACAAAGGTGAATTCTTTACTATAATAGGCATATGGAGTGCATTATTTAGTATTTATGTGGATAAAGACATTCAATGTATCTTCACCTTCACTTGGGAAGACAGACTATACCTATGGACAGTCATGCCTCAAGGATACACTGAGAGCTCAACTTACTTTATACCAATACTAAAAGCAGATCTCTCAGATACTGACTTTATGAAGAAATATATTCTAATGCAATATGTAGATAATTTGCTTCTCTGTTCAGAGGATAAGCATGAATCCATAGAAGATGGGATTCACTTATTACTACAATTAGCCTTAAAGAAACACAAGGTCTCAAAAAAAAGTTCACTTTTGTCAAAAACAAGTTAAATACTTGAGTACTCTAACATCAAAGGAAGGTCTTTTTATTTTTTATTTTTATTTTTTTTTGAAAGAAAGAAAAAAAAGGAATGAAGGAGAGGAAGAAAGAGGAAGAAAAAGAGGGAGAGAGAATGGGAATGTAGGTTTATT
The DNA here is from genome assembly GCF_049354715.1 of Callithrix jacchus. NCBI lineage: Eukaryota > Metazoa > Chordata > Mammalia > Primates > Cebidae > Callithrix > Callithrix jacchus. The sequence continues at coordinate 51,537,122 of NC_133514.1, read as the reverse complement.
CTAAAAATGGGTATTAATAATGGCTGATCAATATTTTGTGTATTTAATGTGGAAAATGTATATTTTGTGTATTTAAAATGGAGAGCTCTATAAATATTTATTGAGTTTACTTGTTCCGGATCTGAGTTCAAGTCCTGGATATCCTTATTAATTTTCTGTCTCATTGAGTCTAAATCTCTTTATAGGTCTTATGTATCTGGGTGTTTGGATCGCTAGCTCTTATTGTTGCATTAATCCTTTTTATCCACATGAATAGGAAGGTCTTTTTATCCACATGAATAGGACAAAAGAAATACTGGCCTTCCTTACTCCCAAAACTAAGAAACAACTGAGAGGATTTGGGGGACTGGCAGAATACGCTAGAAATTTGATTCCAAACTTATTTAAGAACTTAAACTTTCTATATTTTAAAACAAGACAAGCTAGGCCCCTTGGAATTGACTGAGGAAGATCAGTCAATATTGGAAGAAATATTGACTTTATAGAGGCTCCATCTTTGGGATATCCAAATTATAATATTCCATTTCCACTGCTTGTTCATGAAAATCAAGGAAACACCTTAGCATTCTGACACAAACCCATGGAGACCAAAATAGGCCTGTAGGATACTATAGTCAGCAACGAGACCTTGTGGCTAAAGGATTTCCACCTTGCATGAAGGCAATAACTGCCACCAATAAGAGCAACCAAAGAAACAGTGATAGATCTCCCTCATGGTTTTCCTGCCAAATTCTGTGCCAGTATTTCTAAATTCATAGCACACTCAACATTATTCTGTCAGCAGATTAGCTTTTTATGAAGTTCTTTTTCTTTCTGTAGCTCATATTATAATATCTAGGTGCAAAATTCTAAATCTGCTGCTGGTGGAGGACTCAAGATGGCACTGTGAGAACAACCCAGGATTGAAGCTCTCGCTGGATGCGCGGAGAGGGTGAGTCGGCGACGCATTTCCAGACGGATCTTAGTTGCCCACAGAATGGGGAAATTCCCAGGTATAAAAGAGACGTGGGACGCCAGGCAGAGGTCTCGGCTGGAGTAGCTGGCAGCCGGTGTGGCTCCGACCCATGCCGGAGCGCAGAGGTGCTCCACAGCACTCCATACAAAAGCGCACTGTTACGGGTGACCTGTTGAACCGGCAAACTGAGACCTGGGAGGGCTAAACTTGAGACTGAACAAGACTTGGGCAGTGAGCCAGCCCAGGAAATCCCAGGGACAAAGTGTTTGGGCTAGCGCAGTGCGACAAACAAAACGGTGATTGCAAACCCTCCCTGTGTGGTTTTCTTAAAGTGCAGCTCTGCGGGGGAGGGGCGTCCGCCATTAGCGAGGCAATCAGCCCCCACTGAGGTACATGCCCATTGCTGACGTAGCCTGCCATTGCTGAAGCAACCTGGTACAACAAAGAGACTACGCTACAGGGCGGAGACCGTGGCAACAGGGTGGAGACCGTGGCAACAGGGCAGAACCTGCAGCAACAGGGCGAACCTCACACCAGCAGGGTGGAGCCTCAGCAGGCAAACAGTGATTTGACTGCCTCCTAGCTGGGCAGGACAGCGAGGCGGACACTCACAAGGAAAGCCTCAACCCCGACCCTCAGACAGAGCATCTGAGATAAAAAGAATTCTTTTCAGCCTATCAGCCCTGAATGAACAACAGAGCTCACAGCTCAGCACTTCAGCTCCTACAAAGTACAGACTGTCTCCTCAAGCAGCTCCCTGACCCCTCTATATCCAAAAGACTGACATTTGGCAGGCATCATTCTGGGACAAAGATAGCAGAAAAAGAAACTGGTAGCATCCCTCACTTTTCCACAGCTGCTATAGGTGCACCACAGACAAGCAGGGCCTGGAGTGGACCTCAGCAGTCCTAGAGCAAAGGGCCTAGACTGGTAGAAGGAAAACCAAGTAACAGAAATACTTCATCACCAACAATCTGGGTGTCCACTCAGAGACCCAATCGAAAAGTCAGCAGCTATGCAGACGACAAGTGGATAAATCCACAAAGATGGGAAGAAACCAGCGCAAAAAGGAGGAAAACACCCGAAACCAGAACACCTCGCCTCCTAGAAAGGACCAAAACTCCTCACCAGCAAAGAAACAAAGCTGGGCGAAGAATGACCATGATGAAATGACGGAATTAGACTTCAGAAGGTGGATAATGAGAAACTTTTGTGAGCTAAAAGAACATGTATTAAATCAATGCAAAGAAACCAAGAACCTTGAAAAAAGATTTGACAAAATGATAACAAGAATGGATAACTTAGAGAAGAATATGAATGAATTAAAGGAGCTGAAAAACACAATACGAGAACTTCCTGAAGCATGCACAAGTTTCAATAGCTGAATTGACCAAGCAGAAGAAAGAATATCTGAAGTCGAAGATCAACTCATTGAAATAAAACGAGAAACCAAGATCAGACAAAAAAGCACAAAAAAAAAAAATCAACAAAGTCTTCAAGAAATGTGGGACTATGTGAAAACACCTAACCTACGTTTGATAGGTGTACCAGAAGGGGACGAAGAGAATGAATCCAAGCTGGAAAATACTCTTCAGGACATCATCCAGGAAAATTTCCCCCACCTAGCAAGACAGGCCAACACTCAAATGCAGGAAATACAGAGAACACCACAAAGATATTCCGCAAGAAGAGCCACTCCAAGGCACATAATCGTCAGATTCAACAAGGTTGAAATAAAGGAGAAAATACTAAGGGCAGCCAGAGAAAAAGGTCAAGTCACCCACAAAGGGAAGCCCATCAGACTCACAGCAGATCTCTCGGCAGAAACACTACAAGCCAGAAGAGAGTGGGGGCCAATATTCAACATTCTTAAAGAAAAGAACTTTCAACCCAGAATTTCATATCCAGCCAAACTGAGCTTCAGAAGTCAAGGAAAAATAAAATCCTTTGCGAACAAGCAAGTACTCAGAGATTTTGTCACCACCAGGCCTGCTTTACAAGAGCTCCTGAAAGAGGCACTACACATAGAAAGGAACAACCAGCACCAGCCATTCCAAAATCACACTAAATGCTAAAGAGCATCAACATAATAAAGAATCTACAACAACTGACAGGCAAAACAGCCACATAGCATCAAAATGGCAGTATCAAATTCACACATAACAATGTTAACCCTAAATGTAAATGGACTAAATGCACCAATCAAAAGACACAGACTGGCAAATTGGATAAAAATCCAAAACCCATCAGTGTGCTGTATCCAGGAAACCCATCTCACACGTAAGGATACACAAAGGCTCAAAATAAAGGGATGGAGGAAGATTTACCAAGCAAATGGAGAGAAAAAAAAGCAGGAGTTGCAATTCTCGTCTCTGATAAAATAGACATTAAAGCAACAAACATCAAAAGAGACAAAGAAGGCCATTACATAATGCTAAAAGGATTGATACAACAAGAAGAGCTAACGATCCTGAACATATATGGGCCCAATGCAGGAGCACCCAGATACATAAGGCAAGTTCTTAATGACTTACAAAGGGACTTAGACTCCCACACAATAATAGTGGGAGACTTTAATACTCCACTGTCAATATTAGACAGATCAACCAGACAGAAAATCAACAAGGATATCTAGGGCTTGAACTCAGACCTGGAGCAAGCAAACCTGATAGACATTTACAGAACCCTCCACCCCAAATCCACAGAATATACATTCTTCTCAGCACCACATCACACCTACTCTAAAATTGACCACATAATTGGAAGTAAAGCACTGCTCAGCAAATGCGAAACAACTGAAATCATAACAAACAGCCTCTCAGACCACAGTGCAATCAAGTTAGAACTCAGAATTCAGAAACCAACCCAGAACCACACAGCTTCATGGAAACTGAACAACTGGCTCTTGAACGTTGACTGGGTAAACAACGAAATGAAGGCAGAAATAAAGAAGTTCTTCGAAACCAATGAGAACGAAGACACAACATGCCAGAATCTCTGGGACACATTTAAAGCAGTCTCTAGAGGAAAGTATATAGCAATAAGTGCCCATATGAGGAGAATGGAGAGATCCAAAATTGACACCCTATCATCAAAATTGAAAGAGCTAGAGGGGCAAGATCAAAAAAACACAAAACCCAGCAGAAGACAAGAAATAACTAAGATCAGAGCGGAACTGAAGGAGATTGAGACACGAAAAATCCTTCAAAAAATCAATAAATCCAAGAGCAGTTTTTTTGATAATATCAACAAAATAGACAGACCACTAGCCAGATTGATTAAATAGAAAAGAGAGCTCAGCCAAATAGATGCAATAAAAAATAATAAAGGGGAAATCACCACAGATTCCACAGAAATTCAAACCATCATCAGAGAATATTACAAACAACTCTATGCACATAAACTAGTAAACCTGGAAGAAATGGACAAATTCCTGGACTCCTGTGTCCTCCCAAGCCTAAACCAGGAGGAAACTGAAACTATGAATAGACCAATAACAAGGTCAGAAGTCGAGGCAGCAATTAAGAGCCTACCACAGAAAAAAAGCCCAGGTCCAGACGGGTTCACAGCCGAATTCTACCAGACACACAAAGAGGAGCTGGTGCCATTCCTTCTGAAACTATTCCAAATAATCCAAAAAGAGGGAATCCTTCCCAAATCATTTTATGAGACCAACATCATCCTGATACCAAAACCCGGCAGAGACCAAACAAGAAAAGAAAACTCCAGGCCAATATCCATGATGAACATAGATGCAAAAATCTTCAATGAAATATTGGCAAGCCGATTGCAACAGCAAATCAAAAAACTGATTCATCATGATCAAGTAGGATTCATCCTGGGGATGCAAGGCTGGTTCAACATACGCAAGTCTATAAACGTAATTCACCACATAAACAGAACCAAAAACAAAAACCACATGATTATCTCAATTGAGGCAGAGAAGGCATTTGACAAAATTCAATAGCCCTTTATGCTAAAAACCCTCAATAAACTCGGTATTGATGGAACGTATCTCAAAGTAATAAAAGCTATTTATGACAAACCAACAGCCAATATCATACTGAATGGGCAAAAACTGGAAGCATTTCCTTTGAAATCCGGCACTAAACAAGGATGCCCTCTTTCACCACTCCTATTCAATATAGTACTGGAATTTCTAGCCAGAGCAATCAGGCAAGAAAAAGAAAAAAAGGGTATTCAAATAGGAAAGGTGGAAGCCAAATTGTCTCTATTTGCAGACGACATGATAGTATACCTAGAAGACCCCATCGCCTCAGCCCAAAAACTCCTGAAACTGATAAGTAACTTCAGCAAAGTCTCAGGATATAAAATCAATGTGCAAAAATCACAAGCATTCCTCTACACCAATAACAGACTTAAAGAAAGCCAAATCAAGAATGAACTGCCATTCACAATTGCTACAAAAAATAATAAAATACCTTGGAATACAACTCACAAGGAACGTAAGGGACCTCTTCAAGGAAAACTACAAACCACTGCTCAACAAAATCAGAGAGGACACAAACAGATGGAGAAACATTCCATGTTCATGGTTAGGAAGAATTAATATCGTGAAAATGGCTATACTGCCCAAAGTAATTTACAGAATCAACGCTATCCCCATCAAGCTACCATTGACTTTCTTCACAGAACTGGAAAAAACCACCATGAACTTCATATGGAACCAAAAGAGAGCCCTCACAGCCAAGTCAATTCTAAGCAAAAAGAACACTGCGGGGGGCATCACACTACTAGATTTCAAACTATACTACAAGGCTACAGTAATCAAAACAGCATGGTACTGGTACCAGAACGGAGATATAGACCAATAGAAGAAAACAGAGGCAGTGGAGACAACACAACATATCTACAACTATACAATCTTTGATAAACCTGACAAAAACAAGCAAGGGGGAAAGGATTCCATGTTTAACAAATGGTGTTGGGAAAACTGGCTAGCCATGTGCAGAAAGCAGAAACTGGAACCCTTCCTGACACCTTACACTAAAATTAACTCCAGATGGATTAAAGACTTAAACATAAGACCTGGCACCATAAAAACCCTAGAAGGAAATCTAGGCAAAACTATCCAGGACATAGGAGTAGGCAAGGACTTCATGAACAAAACACCAAAAGCATTGGCAACAAAAGCCAAAATAGACAAATGGGACCTAATGAAACTCCACAGCTTCTCTGCATGGGAAAAGAAACAGTCACTAGAGTGAATCGGCAACCAACAGAATGGGAAAATATTTTTGCAGTTTACCCATCTGACAAAGGGCTGATATTCAGAATTTACGAAGAACTCAAACAGATTTACAGGAAAAAAACAAACAAGCCCATTCAAAAGTGGGCAAAGGATATGAACAGACACTTTACGAAAGAAGACATATATGAGGCCAACAGTCATATGAAAAACTGCTCATCAGCACTGGTCATCAGAGAGACGCAAATCAAAACCACATTGAGATACCATCTCACTCCAGTTAGAATGGCAATCATTAAAAAATCTGGAGACAACAGATGCTGGAGAGGATGTGGAGAAAAAGGAACACTTTTACACTGTTGGTGGGAGGGTAAATTAGTTCAACCATTGTGGAAGACAGTGTGGCGATTCCTCAAGGCCTTAGAAATAGAAATTCCATTTGACCCAGCAATCCCATTACTGGGTATATATCCAAAGGACTATAAATCGTTCTACTATAAGGACACATGTACACGAATGTTCATTGCAGCACTGTTTACAATAGCAAAGACCTGGAATCAACCCAAATGCCCATTGATAATAGACTGGATTGGAAAAATGTGGCACATATACACCATGGAATATTATGCAGCAATCAGAAATGATGAGTTTGTGTCGTTTGTGGGGACATGGATGAATCTGGAGAACATCATCCTCAGCAAACTGACGCAAGAACAGAAAATGAAACACCACGTATTTTCACTCATAGGCGAGTGACGAAGAATGAGAACACATAGACACAGGGAGGGGAGTACTAAACACTGGGGTCTATTGGGGGGAAGAGGGGAGGGCCAGTGGGAGGGGAGGTGGGGAGGGATAGCCTGGGGAGAAATGCCAAATGTGGGTGAAGGGGAGAAAGGAAGCGAAACACACTGCCATGTGTGTACCTACACAACTGTCTTGCATGTTCTGCTCATGTACCCCAAAACCTAAAATGCAATAAAAAATTAAAAAAAAAAATAAACCTGCTGCTCTTCTGTCTCTGCCTTCAAATGACATAGTACACAATTGCATAATCTCAACTGACCAGCTTCTCTCTCCTAGTACAGACCCACCAGAAACTTGCCTTGCTAATGCAGCTGTTGTTTAGTTTACAGATGGCTCTTGCTTAAGAGATGAATCTGCGACTTACTGTTCAGGTTATGCTACATTATCTTTAACTAAAGAAAGTGCTTACCTTTCAGAAGCACCGCAGCTTAACAAGCAGAATTGATAACATTAATCGGAGCCTACCAGTTGGCAACAGCAAATATTCATACAGACAGCAGATATACTTTCAGAGTAGCTCATGATTTTTGAATACTTTGGAAACAAAGAGGTTTTTTTACTTCTTGTGATTAGCCCATAAAAAATGAACACCATCACTAGAAACCAAAATATTATCAAAATCACTGGCCATTATTAAAATTCCAAGTCATTCCAAATCAGACACTCCAGAGAACAAAAGAAACAAGCTAGCTGATATTGTAGCAAAAAGGGCTGCTCTAAACATATCTAAAGAAGAAAAGAAATATCTGTATTAAGTTTCAAAGAAGCACCTGAATTTGAAATAAAATTAACTCAAATCCAGTGCTCCAAAATCCAAACAGAAAATTGGACGACAAAAGGAGGAACATATTCTCCCAAAGATGAAGCATAGTATGGGTCAAACAACTTACCTAAACTTCCCGCTGGATGACAATCATTTTCAGCCTTATGTACATGATTTAACTCATTGGAGCCCTGATCAAATAGTTGCTTGAGAAAATTTTTTTCTTCAACTATAGCTTATAAGATATAGAATTGCTGCCATATCTGCCCAAAATATAATCCAGAAAAACCTTTTCAAGCCTCATAAGGACATTTTGCTTTACCTAATGGTGTTTTTTTTTTTTTTTAACTTTAAAATTTTTCCCAATAGGTTTTTGGGGAACAAGTGGTGTTTGTTTACATGAATAAGTTATTTAGTGCTAATTTCTGAGACTTTGGTGCACCCATCACCAGTGTATACCATAACCCATGTATAGTCTTTTACCCCTCACCATCTCCCACCCATTCCCTCAAGTCCCCAAAGTCCGATGTATCATTCTTATGGATGGCAGTTAGATTTTATTCAGCTGACTTCATCACAAGAACACAAGTATGTTCCAGTCATTATTTGCATGTTTCCTCTTTGGATAAAAGCATTTTTGGCCAGGCACAGTGGCTCACACCTATAATCCCAGCACTTTGGGAGGCCGAGGGTGGATCTCCTGAGGTCAGGAGTTCAAGACCAGCCTGAACAACATGGAGAAACCCCGTCTCTACTAAAAGTACAAAATTACCCAGGCATGGTGGTGCATGCTTGTAATCCCAGTAACTCTGGAGGCCGAGGCAGGAGAATCTCTTGAACGCAGAAGGCAGAGGTTGCAGTGAGCCGAGATTATGCCATTTCCAGCCTGGGCAAGAAGAGCAAAACTTCGTCTCAAAAAAAAAAAAGACATTTTAATGCCCAAGAGTGACTGCTGTAGCAGTAAGTAAGTAAAATTCTTTAAGAATAGATTTTTCTGACTTGGAATGTTGCAAAAGAACTCATTTTACTGGACAGAAAATTCAATCAGTTTGTAAAATTTGGCTCATCCTCCAACACTGTCACTGTGCATATCATCCCCAATTACCTGGATTGGAGATGATCTTATGAAACAATTAACTAAACATTATAATCTAGGGTAAGTTTTTTATTTATTTTTAATTTTTATGGGTACATAATAGGTGCCTGTATTTATGGGGTACATGAGATACCCCAATACAGGTATGTAATTTGTAATAATCACATGATGGAAAATGGAGCATCCATCCCCTCAAGCATTTATCTTTTTGTTACAAACAATACAATTATATTTTTTTAGTTACTTTAAAATGTGCAATTAAATTATTATTGACTATAGTCTTATTTTGCACCCATTAATTATCCCTAATTCTCACCCACCCTGTAGCCTCAATATCCTTCCCAGCTTCTGGTGATCATGCTTCTACTCTCTATCTCCATTGGTTCAGTTGTTTTGATTTTTAGCTCCCACAAATAAGTGAAAATTTGTGAAGTTTGTCTTTCTATGGCTGATTTATTTCACCTAACATAATGGCTGTCAGTTCTATCCATGTTGTTGCAAATGACAAGATCTTATTCCCTTTTATGGCTGCATAGTACTCCATTGTGTATGCACACCACATATTCTTTATCTAATAGTCTGTTGATGGACACTTAAATTGCTTCCACATCTTGGCTATTGTGAAAAGTGGTACAACAAACACAGCAGTGCAGGTAACTCTTTGATATGCTGATTTCCTTTCATTGGGTTATATACACAGCAGTGGAATTGCTGGATTGTATGGTAGCTCTATGCTTAGTTTTTTGAGAAATCTCCAAACTGTTCTGCATACTGGTTGTACTAATTTACGTTCCCACCAACAGTGTCTAAGGGTTCCCTTTTCTCCATATCTTCACCAGCATTTGTTATTTCTTGTCTTTTGGATAACAGCCATTTTAACTGGGAGAAGATGATATCTCATTGTAGTTTTGATTTGCTTTTCTCTGATGATCAGTGATGTTGAGCACTTTTTTATATGCCTGTTTGCCATTTGTATATCTTCTTTTAAGAAATGTACCTTCAAATCTTTTGACCATTCTAAAATCAGATTAGATTTTTTCCTATAGAGCTGTTTGAGCTCCTTACATATATATTCTGATTACTAATCCATTTTCAGATGCATAGTTTGCACATATTTTCTCCCATCCTGTGTGTTGTCCTTTCACTTTGTTGGTGGTTTCTTTTGCTGTGCAGAAGCTTTTTAACTTGACGTGATTCCATTTGTCCATTTTGCTTTAGTTGCCGATGCTTGTGGTGTATTACTCAAGAAAGTTTTGCCCAGACCAATGCCCTGGAGAGTTTCCCTAAGGCTTTATTGTAGTGGTTTTACAGTTTAATGTCTTAGATTTAAGTCTTTAAATGATTTTTATTTGATTTTTTATATGGCAAGCCATAGGGGTTGCCATGTCCATAATCCCTACTTGTCCTCCACTTACTGAAAGTTGGAGTAAATTAAATCATGGGGGTGATTTTCCCCATGCTGTTCTCTTGATAGCAAGTAAGTTCTCATCATATATGCTGGTTTTATAAGTGGCCCTTTCCCCTTCCCTCACCACTCTCTTTTGCCTGCTGCCATGTAAGAAGTGCCTCTTCTGTTTCCACCATGATTGTAAGTTTCCTGAGGCCTCCCCAGCCTGCAGAACTATGAGTCAAGTAAACCTTTCTTTATAAATTACCCATTCTTGGGTTTGTATAGGAGTATGAAAAGGGACTAATACAGGGGACAAGGTTCATTCTCTCTCATTATAATCTAGTGAAAGTTTTTTTAATTTATTTTTAACTTTTATAGGTACATAGTAGGTGTCTGTATTTATGGTGTACATGAGATCCCTCAGTAAGGTATGTAATTTGTAATAATCACATCATGAAAAATGGAGTTTCCATCTCTTTGTTTGATTGCTCTAGCTATGATTTCCAGTACTATGTTGAATAACAGTGGTGACAGTGGGCATCCTTATCATGTTGCAGATCTTACAGGAAAGGCTTTCAGTTTTTCCCCATTCGATGTGATACAAGCTGTGGGTCTATAAAGTATGGCTTTTATTATATTGGGTATGTTCCTTCTATGCCCAGTTTGTTGGGGATCTTTATTATGATATGATGGATTTTCTCAATTGCTTTTTCAGCATCAATTGAAATGATTATATGTTTTTGCCATTTATTCTGTTGATATGATGTATCACATTGACTGAATTAGGTATGTTGAACTATCCCTGCATCCCAGGGTTAAATTCCCATTGTTGAAACGAATGATCATTTCAATGTATTCTTGAATTTGGTTTGCTAGTATTTTGTTGAGGATACTTGCATCAATACTTATCAGAGATAATGGCCTATAGTTTTGTCTGGATTTTGTATTAGGTAATACTGGCCTCATAGAATGAGTCTGAACATATTTCCTTCTCCTCTATTTTTCAAAGTAGTTTGAGTAGCATTGGTGTCAGTTCTTCTTTAAGTATTTGGTAGAACTCAGCAGTGAAGCCAGTGTGTCCTGAGCTTTTCTTAACTGGGAGAATTTTTAGTACAGTTTCTATCTCCTTGCTTGTTACTGGTCTGTTTAAGTTTGGATTTCTTCATAGTTTCAGTGTTGGTAGGTTATACATGTCTAGGAATTTATTAATTTCCTCTAGATTTTGCAACTTGTTGCTCATGGTAGCTACTAATGATCCTTCAAATTTCTGTGGTATCATTATAATGTCTCCTTTTTTTTATCTCTGATTTTATTTATTTAGGTCCTGTCTCCTTTTTTTATTAGTCTGGCTAAATGTAGAGCACTTTCGCCCATGGTGGTGAGGCTTGCTGAGAAACTCAAGTTGTGACCACTGGGATAGAAAATCCCCCTCTGGTTAGGTCTGGTCCAAATGTTCCCTCTGTGTGCAGGCACTAGCTGAGCCAGTGTGGTTTTGCTCTCTGCTATAGCAGGGCAGGACTGAATTCAATATAAAGTGTCACAATTGCTGTACTCCCCCTCTCCCAAATACACCTATTTCTCCATGCTGTATGGTTGCTGCCAGAGGGTGGGGAGAGTGGCACAAGCACTCCCTTAGCCATCTCAACTGGTGTCTTGGTACGTTGTGTGCCTCCCCCCACACCCCAGTTCACTGACTCTGATCTCAGCACAGCCCTAGAGCTTACCTAGGAATTGCAGTTTTCATCGCCTAGCTTGCCCCTGAAGCTTGTGGGTGTCAGCTGGGTATAGCCCAGTTCTTTCCACTATGACAAGGCAGTGCTGAGTTCAATGTAAAGTCCCCAGTTGCTGTACTCTCCCTCTCCCCAAAATACAGGTTCTCTGCATTACTTGGCAACTACCAAGGGATGGGGGAGAGGTGGCTTTGAAAATTCAAGACTATCTCTCCTACTCCCTTTCAGTGCCTCTTTCAGCAACATGAAATTAAAACCAGTTACTGATTGCTCACCTGATTTTTAGTTCACTTAATCATGCTTTTTGGCTGTAATTAGTTGTTAAAATTTGGTGTTCGTGCAAGGGGAATTAATGGTGTAGGCTTCTATTTGATCATCTTGCTCTACTCCTCAAAAGATTATTTTCTTAATGGGCTTCCCAGAGGCAAAGAATTCAAGACCCACAATCTTCAACCCAAAGACTTTGTTAACTGGAAACATTTAAAAAAGACTTTCTCCATCCAAAGTGGAAGATCCCTTATCTAGTGTTTCTTAGTAACCCTCATGCTGTTAAATTAGAATAAAAGGACTAGTTAAGAGCTAAAATTAAAATATTACTGTGGCAGGTGTAGCTGTTTATTGAAAATATAAAGGTAAAGCTTCAGGTAAAAAGTGTGAATGTTTTAGCTAAGCAGTATGTTAGCAAAGAGGTGTTTGTAAATCCCCTAAATAGAAGATTTGGTTAAAAATAGGTTAAATAATAGACTTTCACTCATAGTCATATTCTCAGCTTATTCTTTATATGGGCTTATATGCCCATGCTTCTTAAATCATGAAAACATACAATGTGAACACAGATATTTGAAACAAGAACTTTCCCAAAAAATTTGAGATACATGACCCTAGACATCTACCTTCAATAGTTGATACATGCACAAAGTTCCACTGAGGAATCTTCTGTTTGATTTCTAAATCTATTAAAATTATTTACATTTTATTTCCTTTTTTATTTTTAGACTGGGTCTCACTCTGTTGACAAGATTGAAATGCAGTGGCAGAAACATGGCTCACTGCAGCTTGACCTCCTGGCTTCAAACAATCTTCCTGCCTCAGCTTCCCATGCAGCTGGGACCACAGGCATATGCCATCATGCTCAATTAATTTTTATCTTTTATTTTTTGCAGAGACAGGGTCTCACCGTATTTCCCAAGCTAGTCTCTAACTCCTGGGCTCAAGTGTTCCACCCATCTTGGCCTACCGAGGTGCTTGGATTACAGGCAGGATCCACCATGCGCAGTTGAACTTTCATTTCTTGGAAGTCATAGTTACCTTTTCCTTTCAGGATCCTGATGACTCTGTAGTAGAACACATACTTCTGCCTTTTACATAAGAAAGGCTGTGTTCTCCATTTTGGAATATAGCCACCCCACATTCACATGGGAGATTCTCCATCTCCACCATTCCCTGGGGTCAGCCAGCCCCCTCCCACCACCAGCTCAGAACACAAAATTTTTAAACAATAGTTTCCAGATTGTCATTGTCAATAACAAAACATATAGGTCTTGCTGGAAGAGGGCGAGGGCTAGTGGTGTGAATAAACTTGTGAACTTTAGAAATGGTGATACCTTCGAAGTTGAAATAAAACCTTCTGAAAATAAGATTTTTTTCCAAAGTTGGCTCGATCCACTTTCAATAAACAGAAAGAAACAAAAACTCTGAATATGAACAAGCAACTGAAGAGAAGAGGTGAAACTTTCTAATGGTGCCAGATGGAGTCAAAATCACTTTGTCAATGAGGTAAGAAATCAGCAGGACTTGTTTTCTGAGCACTGGTCACAACCCTGGTTATGACCCTGATGATCAACGTAGGATCTGGTTGAAACAGTGCAGTAAAGAAGCCAGCCAAAACCAGCAAATGGCAACAAAAGTGACCTCTAGTTGCCCTCACTGCTCATTAGCAGAAACCTGCTCCCACTGACACCATGACAGTTTACAAATGCCATGGCAACTGGGCATGACAATGACCCAGAAGTTACCTTATATGTCAATGAAAACTCCCTGCCTCTTTTCCAGAAAGTTCTAAACAACCTGCCTCTTAATTTGCATATAATTAAAATTAAGTATAAATACAGCTAGCCCCCAGCCAATATGTTGCTCTCCTGGGCACACTGCCTATGGAATAGCCTGGCTCTGCAAGGAACTTCTGCTGTACACTGCCACTTCAATAAACAAGTTGTTACCTAACATCACCAGCTTGTCCTTGAATTTTTTCCTGGGCAAAGCCAAGAACCCTCTTGGTCTAAGGCCCACTTTGAGGGTTTGCCTGTCCTGCATTATCAACATAAGAAATAGAAATGCATTTCTAAGTAAAAAGATTTTATATGAGAATAATACAGAAAAAGTAAGATTGCAATTCGGGACCTAGAGACAGACCAGAGTGGCCTCTGGAACAAAGGAAAAGGCGAGAGTTTATTGGGGAAAGAGGAGGTTATGCAAGTCATTTTGAAAGAAAGCTTATTGGTGCTGGCAGCACCCTGCAAGAGCTGGTGACTCTACCAGCATCGGCAGTTGCAAGCTAGAACTTCTAATCTTGGGGTTTCAGTTAGGCCTTTGTAGTTTCGGATTGGGTTGATGAGACAGTTTTGAAACAGGCAACTGTTCTTGTATTGTGCGGCTAGCTGTCCTTATGTGACTCATGTAGTAAGCTGTGGTTTGGAAAAAATGTGATAGTTCCTGTTATCAGGCAAATCTTGAGTGAGAGCCTTCCCCACATGACCTTTGCAGCTCTGATTGCCAGGGTTTGGCACAAAGGATGCTATCCTCATTGTTCCTGAAATGAGTTCTAACTGTATCTCTCAGAATGCCAGTGTAATGGCCATTTCTGCTTTATAGAAATTAGTAGGCAAAAGAACTGAGGCAGGAAACCCCCAGAATTTTATCTCAGCCTGGGCGTGTTCTTGGTTTCACTCAGAATTCAAGAGCGAGCTACCCATGAAGGAAAATAAGTTTATTGAAGCAACAATGTACAGCAAAATGGCCACTCCATAGACAGAGTAGGGCTATCCCATAGCCAGAACAGCCTGGAGCAGCAGCAGCCAGGGTAGCAGCCCAGAGCAGCAGTCCCCACAGATTGCTGGCTGGCTATATTCATAACCAGTCTCAATTATGTAATAATTAAAGTGCAAATTATTAGAAAAGGGGCAGAGGAGTTCCCAGAATTATATAAGGTAACTTCCAGGTCATTGCCATGGCATTTGTAAACTGTCATTTTTCATGGCACTGGTGGGAGTGCCTTTTTGCTCAGGAGCAGTGAGGACGACCACAGGTCACTTTTGTTACCATCTGCTGGTTTCCGCCAGTTTTTCTGTTACATCCATTTAGATCATCAAGGCTGTGATCGGAAAACAAGTTCCGCTGATCTCCTACCTCAGAACTATTTATTTGGCTAGTATTCTGCTGTAATGAAGTATTTTAGTTACTGTGATGACCCAGTAACCTTCAGCTGGCTGACCTTTCTGTGGTCTCTGGACACCTAATGGAGATGTGTAGTAACAAGGGCATGAAACCCCTAGCAGGTGCACATAAGGGCTTTTCAGGAGAGTTCCACTGTATTGATGTCTTTATTGTTTTCTCCTCAGATATTGCTATCATCACCCTGACAAAGCCCAAAGAAAATGTGGAACGAAGCGTTCCACTAAGTGATGTGAGAAGTCTGTCAGTCCCATTGCAAGCCAATATAAAACTGAATAATTCAGTATTGTACGGCTAAAGTTCTAATTCTTCATTAGGAAATACACTTGGAGAAATCTCCCATAACACACCATAAAGGAAAAAACAATAGATGAAGTAAAAGAAAAACTTGAAAGCAAAGAGGATCATTACAGAAAGTCCAATGTTCATCTAATAGAACTTTTAGAATTGAAGCAATAAAGAGGTGAAATTATTTTTAAGAAAAGAAGAAAGATAATTCCCTGAGATGAAGATTTTTAGTCTCCAATTTTATAAGGTCCATGGAATGTCAAAAAGGAAAAGTTGAAAAGAGACAGATACAAATTTTTTGAATTTTAACAAGGTAAAATGCTTAAAACTCCCGCAATGAAAGAAAAATTGGTATCAGACTTTTATCTACATCATAGGGTTCTAGATCTAAGGCAAAATGATCACTCATATATTGAAGTCTGAAAATATTTACAGACACGCAAAGACTCAGAAAATTTAGCATTTAAAATAACAACCTGCTATGAAATAAAGAAAGAAAGGCAGAGTTTTGTAAATTAAAAACTGACATACATTCATGCATGCATGCACACACACACACACACACAGAAATATTCTTTCTGAAAACAAAATTACTAAATGATAAATTTAAATAGAACAATCAGATAAATGAATCAATTTAAAAAGGTATGGGCTACATGAAGAATAAATTAGCCAGAACACAGATTTTATTTTTACAGTGAAAAATGTGAATAGTTTATATTTATTAAACAAATGAGATAAAATCAAATTCATATAATAAAATAAAATAATTTGTGTGCTTGATAAAAGTATACTTAAATCAAAATTAAGATAAAAATGAAAGAATGGGCAAATATATACCAGGTAGATGATTTTTTTAAAAAAATAAGTGATGATTAAATTAAAATCCTATTGCTTGCTTAGCACTTTTTACATGATGTGTGAAAGATTAATTTTTAAATGTGTTTACGAATGTGTAACAATTGGACAAAAATAACCAAGATATATTTTACAAAGAAATAGAATTAAGGTAATGCTAGATATTAAATCTCAGTCTCTTGTTTGTATTCCATTATTAAAAGTAGAATAGTGAAGTCTTTATTACTGGTAAACTGTCTATTGCTTTCCTCAATTCTGTCAGTTTTGCTTCATATATTTTTGAGGCTCTGTTGTTAGACATGAAGATATTTATATTTGTTATACCTTCCTGGTGAATTTACCCTTATGTCATTATAAAACGTCTTTTGTCTCTAGGAACAGTATTTGTCTGTTTTGTCTAATATTAGTATAGTCACTCCAGCTCTCTGTTGGTTATTCATCTCTTTCAATCATATTAATTTCAACCAAATTGTGTCTTTGAATCAAAAGTGTGTTTCTTGTATACATATTGTTGGATAGATATAGCATATATTTGTACAATGCTTTTTCATTCACTTTTCTAATCTCTGACTTTTAATTGGAGAATTTAATCTATTTCTATTTAATAGAAATAATTATAGGATAGATTTACACCTGCCATTTTACTATTTGTTTTTTATGTGACTTACGTCTTTTTTGTTCTTTCTTTTTTTTTTTTTTCATTACTGTCTTGGGTTGAAAAGATATCTTCTAGGACCACTTTTATTTTCTAGTTATTTCTTTTACTATATATTTTTGAGTATTTTATTATGATTATTATTGGGGTTACTATTAGCATTTTAACTTCCAACAATCTAGTTTGGATTAATACCAACTACTTCAATTGTATTTTTAAAAATTTTGTTTCTATATAGCTTTGTTCCCCTATCCCTTGAGGCTATTATGTCGCAAAATACATCTTCATATATTTTGAGGCTTCAATACATTGTGTGTCAATCTGCTTAGATGTACAATTATTTCATTAAGCAATTGTCTTTTTAATCAGATAGTATATTTTAAGAGGACTTATAAACAAACCAAATTTCTACTTTATTCCGTATTGATATCTGTCCCAGGCATAACCATCTTAGATCATTCAGTCACCAGTCAACCCTCCAGCTGAGTGAGCCTAACCAAGATCAGTCTTGGCCTGTCCCAACCAGAAGAACCACCCAGCTGATCCCAGGCTCATGAGTAATCATACATGCTTGTTGCTTTGCTCCACTAAGCTTTGAAGTGGTTTTCTTTATAGCATTATCTTGGAAGTAAATAAAATGTGATTTAGTACATTTTTCTGTTTGATTTGTTCCTTTTCATTCTGCTTCTTCACATGCTACATTCTGTATCATCTCCACTGTTCCTTCATCTATCCAGTCTTTTGTTGCCAATACCACCCTTTTTGATTTTTTACTTTTCTGATTATTCTTATATTTCATTTGTCAAGAAATAGGTATTAAATTCCTCTGTCACTTTTTCAACACCAACTATATTATATGTTTTTTCTTATTGGTTCTATTAATGTAATGCCACATATTCATGACTTCATAAATTAAACTACTCATGAATTTATGCAAATAGGTTTTTCTCAGGAATTCATGAGAAAGTGTCTGAAACAGATCTCAATCAATTTAGAAGTTTATTTTGCCAAGGTTAAGGATGTGACCAGGAGACAGATCTGTGTCTTTCTTGAAAGGTGATTTTCAGGGCTTTGGTATTTAAAGGGGAAAAGCGGACTAGAGGAAATGAAGGGAGAGTATGGTGACATTACAGAATCCACAAGTTGCAAGATAAAGGAGCATGTAGGGGATGCTCAATTTTGTATTTGTCTGGCACTCAGTAAATCCACACTTTATGTATGATAAGGTGGTCATCAAGTAGCTACCTGTGGAAATATTTAACCTTTTGTCTGTACCAATCTCCTTTTGTTCCAAAGGAACAAAAGGAAAGGCAACTTCCTGCAGGATGTAGCTTTCAGCCTGATTGTTACTTTTGGCAGAGTGATTTGGGGTCCCAAGTTTTATTTTCCTTTCACATTTCAAATTCAGTATTCTAAAATTTTACCAACTATTTTTACATTTACACTAACATGTGAATTTGGTCTTAATTTTGTGTGTTCTCATTATCACAGTTTTATGTGAGAATTTTGAAAGCTTAGTAAAATAAATTGGGTTTCCTTAATTGTCTATGCTTTGGGGCATAATTTATGTATCAGAAACATTATCTGTTTCTTGAAGGTTTCAACTAATTGACTCAGAAAACTATCTTTATATCTAACTTGTTGACCCCCTTAGCAATGAACACATTTAATGATCAGATCTAAGAGGAATATACTACCAATTATGTAGTCATTCTGCCAAAAATGCATTACTGAAATCTAATCATGGTAACATAGAATACAAACAAATTGAGGGACAGTATGCAAAATAAATGCTTATACTTTTCAAAAATACCTATGTCATGATAGGCCAAAAAAAAAATTAAAGAACTTTTCTAAATTCAAGGACACCAAAGTGACATGAAAACTAAGGGCAATGTATGATCCTCAATTGGATCCTGGATTAGGAAAAATGGCTGTAACAGACATTATTGGACAACGGGCAAATTTTTAATATGACTGGAGGTTAAATAATAGTATTGTAGCTGTGTAACTTACCTGATTTTGGTAATTATGCTGTGGTTATGTAAGAGAATGCCCTTGTTCTTTGGTAATGTTCTCTGAAGTATTGAGGGTTAAGGAGAAAAATGGTCATAAGTAACAACTCTTTTTTCCTTTTGGATAATCAAATTAATGCCATTGTAATTATACCAACTCAATTGGAATTGACAAAACTACTTGTCCAGACACAATAGAAACTCATTAAATATAAATTTTTAAAATTTTATATTTAAAATTTTTGTATTTCATATGTCCTTTATATAATTATTTATAGTCTCTGTATTTTCTTGCTAGAATGTTGGTAGTCAGGGCTGTAATAAGGAATAAACAATACAACTGAATTCTGCATATCTCTCATAGTTTTGGCCAAACACAAACATTAAAATCATGCTAATGACATAGTTACATTGTGTCATGTATGTGGGCCCTATCTCTTAGAAGGAACTCTAAATCAACTCAGAATGTGTGCATCTGAAACCTACAATGAATCTGGAATGTAAATAACTGTTCCCCTTACTATTTACTGGCTGTTTACACAGCTCACGAAAAAACACATGTATGTGTGCACTCAAATTTTTTTAACCCGACAAAATTGTCAGAAATAACCTAGAAGCATTTCTTCCCGAAGACAAATTCTGAAGGTGGTGGCCTATAGAGCAAGAAGACATTGACCTGTTGTCTTCCAAGTGCCAGATTCTGGGCTAATGAGGTAGCTCAGGGTGAGTTTCAGTGCCCAGGTAGCAGGCTGGGATGAGGCCTCACTCTTCTGTCAAACCCATTTGCATGCATCATGTTATGTTTACAGATGGACAGCAGAGTTAAAAAATACTCTAAGTAAGCCCAAAGACACTTAAGCAGAGTACTATATTAATTGAATAATAAAACTGAGTAAATTTCAGAATGTAAGTAGAGAAACTTAGGTTAATAAAGAAATGCCTAGGTATTAAAAATTGTTTTCACCTGACCCGGTGGTTCATGCCTGTAATCCCAGCACTTTGGGAGGCTGAGGCAAGTGGATCACCCAAGGTCAGGAGTTTGACACCAGGCTGGCTAACATGGTGAAACCCTGTATCTACTAAAAATACAAAAATTAGCCAGGCTTGGTGGCGGATGCCTGTAATCCCGGCTGCTCAGGAGGCTGAGGCAGGAGAATTGCTTGAATCTGGGAAGCAGAGGTTGCAGTGAGCTGAGATTGTGCCATTGCACTCCAGCCTGGGTGACAAGAGCAAAACTCCATCTGATGAATAAATAAATAAATAACAAGAAATTTTCAACTTGATATCTTGGAGAAAATCTCAGGATCTGCTTGTGTAAATTCATGACTTCCCAGCTCTCCCTTTCCGCATGGGCAATTGTATCTCCCCAACGTAATATGCAACTCCCTTCATGCCTGTCTGGTTCTGCTCCCTTTCCTAGAAAACCCTCTCTCTGCCCCATCTCAAAGTAGAGGCAATTGCTCTTGCCCAGTTTCTTGATATACATATAAATTATTTTAAAACCAGTTAATTGAGAAAATACTGTCAACCTGCGCATATCACTCACAAATATACAAACCTTCGCTTTTACCATTTAATAAATTATATGCAGAAACTTAACGAAATCAGAGAAAGCAGACCAGAAAACAAAATCAGTTTTTTAAAATCTTAGGGTAATCAGGAAGTCCAAGAAGAGTCCGTGAGATTACAAGTGTCTGAAAACCAAGGGTTGTGAGCAATAAAAAAGTGGAGAGATCCAGGCCAGATGCCTGCAGGGATGGGGAGAAATTCTACCCCAAATCTGATGGGGTGCAGAAACATATCTACTCATAATTTTTTGATTTTATTTGTTTCGCTCCTAGCCTTTGGTCTACCTGATGCTTTCTAACAACTAACACAGATCCTCAGTCAGCATTCCCAGTCCATTTTTCCCCTGCCCACCCTCTTTTCACCCACAGGAGAACCTCTCCTTTCAGTCCCCCAATATTATTCTCCATCCTATTCACCCTTTGAAAAGAGCGAATACACTAATCATAGTGGCATCATGACTGTTAGGGCTTGGTACAATAGCTTCCTGGGATATTGTATTTTAACAGGGGACAAGAAGCCTTCTGATAAGAGAATACATCCCCAACTGTGGCATTTCCAGTAGGATCCCACGGGAAGAGGATATGTTTTTCAAGAACAGCGTGCATCCTGATGGCTCCCATCTACCTGGTGAGCTGGTGCTCTGCCTTCCTCTCAGGCTGGCCCTGCCTGTATTCCCCCAGTGTCATTGTCTGCAATCAATCTCCCTCCTAAAATAAATTCCAGAACCAGATACATCTTTGTCCTTTTCTGACATCTGAAGTCTGACACGATCTGAAAGGAATTTATGCCCTCTCATCTCAAACATTGACTAAAGCAATTATCTAAAAATATCTAAAGTAAATTTGTGCAGCCCCTAGAAATCCACCATGGCAAAACACACACACACACACACACACACACACACACACACACACACACGGTAATTATAGGACCAAAATAAATAAACTAAGATGTTTTTCCTTGGTGGTACCCATTGGGTTAATCAAATTTCATCTAAAATAAGTCATCTTGAACCCCAGGCACAGGGAAGAAATTTAAGTTCAGTAATGATTCAGAATCAGAGGATAAACACAAACATGTGTCTCTGGCACACAGAGAAAGCCTGGGGACAGGATGTGGTTGCAAAAGGAATATTTCCCCTTTAAGCCACTGGTTTCACGGGACTTTTGGTAAGAAAAGATTAAGAGGTCGTTTTCCTCTGAGGGCTTACAGGAAAGAATTTATGAACCTAAATAGCTAGCAAAGTTACTGAAAGTTAGGGAGTGCTTAGGCTTGTTAGTTGTTATTAGCTTAATAAGAACAGGCTTACAGACAGTTCACAGTATTAGAAAGTACGTTAAATAGTCCAATGTCCTATTAACACTGCAATTCAA
This sequence comes from Callithrix jacchus, assembly GCF_049354715.1. Lineage (NCBI taxonomy): Eukaryota > Metazoa > Chordata > Mammalia > Primates > Cebidae > Callithrix > Callithrix jacchus. The sequence continues at coordinate 51,514,964 of NC_133514.1, read as the reverse complement.
TGTAATGTTTCCTTGTCATTACCATAACAAATAATAATGCAAAAATTATTCCTAGAGGATTTTTTTCCTAGGTTGCAGACCAAAAAAAAATGCGAGGAAGGAGCTTATGGAAGCAAAATTAGCTTAAGAAAAAAATAACTAAGTTTGTAGTTTGAGCGTTTGGGTAAATGGTGGTGTAATTTACCAAAATCTAAAGTAGGGAAGATGGGATAAGAACAGGTTAGGGAGCAAGGTGGGGAGGAGTAAGGCAGATTCTGCTTTGGACATGTTCTGTTTGAACTGCCTATAGAAAATTCAAAAAGAGAGGTCAAGTACACAGTTGGGTATACAAATTTAGAACTCTGTAGAAGTTTAGGCAAGAGACATAAATGTAGGAGTCATTCCTATATAAATAGTATTAATGTAATAGGACAAAAATAGAGACAGAGAAAGATCCTGGCCAAGACTTGGGGTTCACTGCGGTGTATCTGTATTAGTCTGTTCTCACCCTGCCAATAAAGACATACCCGAGACTAGGTAATTTATAAAGGAAAAAGGTTCAATTGACTCATAGTTCCACATGGCTGGGGAGCCCTCACAATCATGGTGGAAGGCCAATGAGGAGTAAAGTCACCTCTTACATGGCAGTAGAAGAGAGAGAGCTTGTGTAGGGGAACTCCCCTTTATAAAACCTTTGGATCTTCGGAGACTTATTCACTGTCACCAGAACAGCACAGGAAAGACCCGCACTGCCCCCTCCATGATTCAATTACTTTCCACCAGATCCCTCCCAGAACTTGTGGGAATGACGGGCATATAATTCAAGATGAGATTTGGGTGGGGACACAGTCAAACCATATCAGTATTCATATAACTCTAGAGCACAAGAAGAAGCTGCAACAAAACATTTAATTTTTTTTTGCAATGGAGTCTTACCCTGTCACCCAAGCTGGAGTGCAAGGGCACAATGTCAACTCACTACAACCTCTGCCTCCTGGGTTCAAGCAATTCTCCTGCCTCAGCCTCCCGAGTAGCTGGGATTACAGACACACTCCATCATCCCCAGCTAATTTTTGTATTTTTAGTAGAGATATGGTTTCACCCTGGTGGCCAGGCTGGTCTTAAACTCCTGACCTCAGGTGATCCACCCACCTCAGCCTCCCAAAGTGCTGGGATTACAGGCATGAGCCACTGCTCCCGGCCAACTAAACCTATTTTGCCTGTTAATGAGTTCCCAGCCACCTTCAATTCATTAGATTCATAGATCAGTTGGCATCTCAGGAACCCTCAAAATGGGTCATGGGAAAGAATTTAGTGAAGGAGTAGTTATCAGTATGTGATTTGGTTAACAACAACAGGTGATGGCAAAGCACCATGTTTCTGCAAACACTACCAGCTGGGACCTGAAGGGGCTACAACAGAAGGAAGTTGTTATCCAGGACCCAGTGAGAACTGCAGCCTCGAGAGGGGTGGCTTTCAAGGAGTGTGCTCCTCAGGGCATGAGCACAGCGACTGCAGAGCCCCTGGCCCTCCAGCTTCTCTATCTTCTCAAACCCAGCAGAGATCAGTGCATAAGGCATTGTAGAGATGGTCCCGGAAATTAGCCTCCTGAGGAACAAGGCCAGGGAGAATAGTTGTGGAAGGGAGACAGAGAATCCCCAGCATATATTATTAAAGTAAATAGTTACAATTGACCACATGTAGGTGGTTACTGTTGGAAAGTGGACACTTATATGCTGCTCAGACTTTGCCCTTCAAATGGCAAACCTTTCAAATTGGAACAGAGTGATCTAGTTCAGTTTTGCCTGTAATTATATTTCTCTCTAAAGCAGCATCTGTATCATACCTTGCTTCTCACATCCATTTCCACCCACCAGGGCAACACGGGCCCATGCCTGTTTGCCAGAGGTTCCCTTTGTGGGTATCACCTCATGTGGAGCTCTGGAGAGGGCAAGGCCCCTGAGGCTCTGAGGGGCTGCCTCTTCTCTGCCCAGAGCCCTGGGCTCTCCACAGGTTCTGCGCCTCAGGCCCATATGACATCCTGCCTCGCAGCCAGGGACTGGAAACTCCCTCAGACTAACATCGAGTTCAATGCCAAATTCCTGGGAAAAAGCCCAGGAAACATGAGTGTCTCCCAAGGTCCTGAGACTAGACAGAGTGACTCACAGAGACCCACTGTCTTTTGCTTCCACACCCCCGCCCAGGGACTTCCTTAGCACCCCAGGGCGTAATCTCCATCTGACCTTACCTTTCACATGGTTGTTCTGACTCTTACACTCTTCTTGGTGTTTACAGATTCCTCCATGACATGCAGTATTTCTTTTTTTTAGACAGATTGCTCTTTAACTTTAAATCTAATTTAAATTTAAGTAGCCCTGTGAGGCCACCATATTTAGCAGTGAAGCTTAGGCAGTCTCACTCACTGACTGTGATGTTCCTACCTGCCTTAAGAAAATCTCATGTTTTAATGGAAAGAAGTTAACAATTAACAAGTTAATCTTGCTTATGTACTCTGCTGAATGCCATCGTATAAATTATCTCATTCAAAATTCACCTCAGCTTCATGACTAAAGAAAGTAAGGTTTGTTAAAAACATTCTGGTTGTTAGTAATGAAGGTTGGATTTGAACTCAGATATATGTTATATTTTTTAAGTTAGGTTTTATTGCCCTATTTTCTCAGAATTACCTTATAGTATAGAAGTTAAGATCAGAGCTTTGGAGACAGGTAGGTCTCAATTCAAGTTCCAGTTCTGTAGATTACTTGCGTGTGACTTTGGGTTAGTTATCCAGCCTATCTAAAGCTTCCTTTCTTCATTTGCAAAGAAGAGATAAAACAAGTAGCCCCTTTACATATCATGTGTGTTATATAACATTCTAGGTGTATTTTATAAAAGTAATACTTACCTGCAAAACTTAACAATTTAATATTATTGTTATTTATATGCAAAAAGTCATTTCAAATCATTCCTTAATCACTAAAGCAGTCCCAAGGGCCTCTAACCAGCCACACTTTCTTGAACTCCTTTGAGATAAATGGTTAAGAAGAAAGCATAATGATCTCTATCTCATTTCATAAAAATCTTCAACAAGGGAAAAAAATAAAAACCTCTCTTGGCTCTCAAAGCATTTTTTCAGTTATTTAAAATTTGTGGTTCAAGGGTGGTTTGGTTTTGCCTGCCATAACAATCATGGGAGAGTGTAAGACTGCAACCACTATCTGACATGAAGGCAAACATTTTCCTGTGTGCCAGGCCCTGGGCTGATCCTGACAAGACACAGCCCTTTGACTCTCAAATTAAGAGGTCATTGGAGCTTGAGCAGTCACCTGCGGTCACTGGGAAACGTGGTATAAGAGTCCTAGGACTGGTCTCAGAGTCCTAGGATTTCTCTCAGTGTTCAAGTTCTCCCGCAGTGGAGCAACCATGGAAGGAGGGAAAATAAATATCAAAGATTAGTCTTTTCAGTCCCTCCACCCTGAAAGTCAAAGACGCAGGCATGTAACGTTTTAAAAAATATTTGGCCCTGTGTTACTGTTCTGTCAAATATCAGACATTACCAATATATTACACTGATTCTATTATTTTTTCCAGGAGAGTATATCACAGTTAGCCAGACATATATCCATGCTGGCATAAATTAATCTTGTTGACTCTTCTATTAAATTCTGGGGAATTTAATAGAATATTTCTCATGTGAGAGTTTTCTAAACTCAAGCAAAATTTTCACAGTTCATGTGTCAAGTGATTATGTGGAAGAGGGCAAGGATGATATAGCCCACAATGCCTCAGACAGGCTCACAACATATGTAGCTTTAGTATAACCCAGGGACCTTAGGAAGTTTGCAGGGTGGCAAGGGACAGTCACTGTGCTGTACAGTCTAAAAATTATTTGAGTCAAATTTCTCTTTTGTTAGTTTCAAAATGACTGGCTGGCTCATGCCGGTTCAATGAGCTAAAAAAGCCACAAAAATCTCAAAACTCTTGCTGATGCAGAGCAAAATGATGGTCTACAACCTTTCTAGAGAAAGGGCTTAAATTCATGGAACATGTCCATTTTGATGGGTGATAATCTTGATCACATTTAACATTAAAAGTAGATTTATGAGCTATGATGTAAGAAGATGCTGAGCAGGAAAGAAGCATGAGATTGGAGCTTCAGATGCTCAAGGATGAAGTGAATAGTCCTTTCATCCTTTCCCAAAGTGTCTCTTTCCCTTTCTTCACATGGAGATAGGTGACAGTAAAAGAAAATCCCTGAGGTTTGCTGGGAGCTGGAGTCAGGTGCATCTTAGATCTACCCCTTCCTGTCATCTACTGAACATCTTTTATTAGTGGAAACATTATTTTTCTTCCATACAGTGAAATCAGCATCTTAATTTAAAACCAGTGTTTGTGGTTCTGATTCAACTGCTACAGTTCCTCACACAGCTCGAGACCAAAGGAATACATGTTCCATTGCCATGACAAGATGACCAACAATGAAGAAAGATCTATTACTAACACAATGGTGGTCCAAGTAAAGGAGAAAGTTTTGCAGATTGGAGTTAAATTGAAGGAAATTTAATCTGATAAATTTTTCTACTTTACTGCTGAATATGGATCGAGTAATTTACCAGAAAAGTCAGAAAGACAGGAATAAAAAAACAAAGGTAATTGGCAGGATAAATTATCAGCTGGAACACAGGCTTTTAGTGAAAGAACAGAACAACATATGGAGAAAGTAACAGTTTCTCACAACAGTCTTTTCATGGAAAAAAATGTCAGGTGTATGATGACTATGCCAACTGTAGCTCCTGGGATGGAAGACATGCTTTAGAAACTACTGCTATGTTAAAAGATGAAGGTATTCTCAGTGATGGTGATGAAGATATCATTTTGGAAACAAACAAACAAATTACCAAAGAAATCCAGTGGCATTATTATACTGCAAATACTTGCACCATTTTTGCTAGCTGGTTTTGGAATAGTTTCTGTTTGTATCATGTTAGACCTAGTAAATCAATGAGAAATTTCAATGATTTGAGACTTCAGATGTTGAGATGAGGGCATGTAGAATGGACATAAACCTCTGGGGACCAGAGGGTGGACTGTGGTAGACAGAATATGCCATCCCCCAAAGATATCTGTGCCCTAATCCCTTGAACCTATGAATATATTACCTTACACGGGACAGGGGCCATGTAGATGTGATTGATTTCAGGACTGGAAATAGGAACATTATCCTGGATTGTCTGGATGGGTCCAGTGGAATCACAAAGTTCCTTATAAGAGGGAGGCAAAAGGGTCAGAGTAAGAGAGAAGAAGTGATGATGGAAGCAAAGATCAGAGAGAGAGATTTAAGATACTACACTGCCAACTCTGAAGATGGAGGTAGGGACCATGAGCCGAGGAATACAGGTGGCCTTGAGAAGTTGGAAAAGGCAAAGAAACGGTTTTCCCCTACAGCCTCCTGAAAGAATGCAGCCCTGCAGACACCTTATATTTAGGACTTCTCATCTCTAAAACTACAATATAGTAAATTTGTGTTGTTTTAAGTTACTAAGTTGGTGGTAACTTGCAATAGCAGCAATGGGAAATTGATACAGAAGTGTTCAAAAAAGTTACAGAAGTTTTATTTTAATTTCTGCACTTCTTATTCTCCATGAAAACTTGGAAATGGCATTGGCATCAAGATTAACTGCTGCAGTAAATGTAGGGAAGATGGATACACCCGTTGAAAAGTAAAACCTAAAACCTAAAATTGGCAGTTTGGCCTTAAAGCAGATTCCGGCAACTATAGTGGGTTTTCTTGCAGCCGTAGCAGCAATTATTTGGGCTGGATTCCAGAGGAAAAATAAAACCTTGATCATTCCATCATTTTTGCTTTAACAAAGAGAAAACTACCTTCCTTGCATCTCTTCTGCAGAGATAATAATAGTTTAGGTTATTGTCGGTTTGAAGAAGAACGATGTAAATTCTGTTAATGTCACTACAGCCATTGCTGCTAGTTTTGGCAACCTTAGAACTCTATTTTTATCTTAAATAAGTCAGAGTCTAATACTCCTGTCTTGAGACTTATTACTACGTATTAGCTGGTGCCTTTTTCTCAGCTCTAACTCCCATGTGAATTGTAATAACTGCCCAACATTCAACCACGTTGGCAGTTCTCCAGTCAGTCTGAGAGTCTGCCCTAAGAGCCGGGGTTGTAAGTGGCACTGTGCCTTACTCTGGAAACATATGTATTTGACTCAATGTAATTAGGATTATTGCTTCCATGCTATAGTATAACTACCCAATATATATGTAATATAAGAGCCACCCAATTACTACCATGCTATATGCTAATGATAGCATATACGTCCAAGCTATATACTATCATTAGCATATAGCATGGTAGTAATTGGGTGGCTCTTATAATAGCGTATAGCATGGTAGTAATTGGGTGGCTGTTGATGCTAGAAGGATTTCTACCTAACTCAATTGCGTAACACCCACAATAATTGCCTGATGAACTCAAAGACTGTTATTACCCATTTAGGGCACTTTTGGTCCAGAAGTAAGTAATAGATCTGCTGAAGTTTCATTGATCTTAATGATTCCAGGATATTTTATTCCTTTACACTTTCATTTGTTAAAAAGAAATTCTACTTCATTAACTGAAATCTTCATAGTAATATACTTATTGCTGCTGTGTCACAGGTATTTGCCTTGCTATGAATTTCTGACAGAATAGCCCATCACTTCTGAAAGCAAAGAAAGAACCTTTATCGTTTCTTCAACCCATATCTTATGGAATGGATTGGTCTGCTCGGCTCAGCTTTATAAGCCTCAAGTGTTCATTTTCAGTGGTTTGTGAGAGACCGAGATCAAGATGCTAGGGATTAATAAATCCTGCTAAACCCTCTCAGATGATCAAGAAGAAAAATGTATAGCTCCTTTCCAAAAAATTTAAGGAAATAATTTGTCTTTTCCCAGGAAAGATTTGGTTGGCCCAGATTAAATTAAATGACCTTCATTTCTTTCAAAATAAAAAAAGGAATTGATGTTGAACTAGAAAAAATAGTATTTGTGATGCCTTTCACAATATAAATTTGACATTCACAAGGATAGAAATTTCAATCTCTGGAATTAAGTAAATGAAAAAGGATACATGATTTGGCAATGAATAATTATGGAACCACATGCATAGAAGAAATGTACTTTATTATTGTTTAACTTGTAATGTAAGGTTAGAAGAAATAGAGCTGGAGTTTAATTTTCCTTATCTTACAAATATATTGTACTTCAAAGCAAACTATAAAAATAAGGAGGCCAAGCCAAACTTTTATGCCTTCATGCCAGCTGAGGATGAATTTAACAATTGCTTGTTAACCAAAAAGTAGTTAAATTTTGCTGACCTAAAAAATGTTCTGCTGAGTAAAAGATAAATTCTGTTTCACCTGCATTTATCAATTGCCATGAAAGACTTCATGGAAAGCTGCACTTTCAATTTTTTTAAAAATTGATACAGAGTCTTGTTCTGTCTCCTAGGCTGGAGTACAGTGGCATAATCATGGCTCACACAGCCTCAACCATCTGGGCTCTAACAATCCTCCTGCCTCAGCCTCCCGAGTCGTTGGGACTAAAGGTATGTGCCCTATGCCCAGCAAGTATTTTATTTTATGTAGAGACAGGGTCTCACCTGGAGAGCCCAGGCTGCTCTCCAACTCCTGGGCTCAAGAGATTCTTCTGCCTTAGCCTCCCAAAGTGCTGGGATTACAGGCATGAGCCACCATGCCTGGCTGAAAGCTGCATTTCAAATATAGAATGACCTTGAGTGATCTTAAATGACAGCAAAGGGTCATTTTTGATTATTGATTTATAAAATTATAACTGATTTTTTTTCTGAAAACTTTTAAGTAGTCAAAAACAGAAAATAACCTGAACTGTGCTCACAGAAGACAGCATGGAATGAGAAGTTGTGCACATGTGCATGCATGGATGTGTGTGTGTGCATGTGTTTGAGAAAGAGAGACATAAATCAAAAACGTTGCTTTTGTTGTAAAATTAAACCTTGGATTGATGATAGCAAAGATCATAGTGCTATTGGAATAGCATATTTATGAAATTATTTCCTCACACTTCTCATTGATAATGCTTTTGTCAAATTTGTCCAAAATTTTGCTATTGACCAGAATTTAATATTTGTCACCTATGTGATTAATAATTTCTTCTAATTAAAAAGAAACTGTACCATTTAATATAACCAAGATACAAATAAGATTTAGAATGAACAAGTGATTTGTTTGCTTTTGAAAGAAATCTATAAAACTCTTAGGCTTACCCTTTTTGAAAAGAAATATTGGCAGGCCTTCTCTATTATTGTACATGCCTACAAACATCATCTATTTTCACACACTTGCTTCCAAATGGGTCCTATCATAAACTTGTATGTTTTTCCAGTACTTTTTTTAAAAAAAACCTCTAATCTATATTCAAAACACTTGAACCAACAAGTTAATTGTTTAATAGTTGAGCATTTTATATAATGCCTGTTTTTTAAAATACAGTAGGGTTGTTTAGGTCCATTAGATATTTAACAAATTAATCAAATAAAAGAAAGAAAAAAAATTCATGTTAACTTTTGTTCTTTTGGTGCAAGTTTTGTGTTAGTGTTGGCATTATCTAAATAGTAGGTTGTTTATAGTGAACAACGTATTCCTGTTAAACTCTTTAAGGAAAATATGGTTTAGAATTTATGTTTTTGCTTATTTTTAAACTTTAAGTATTCCACTCTCTGTCTTATAGTGAAGCTACTAAGGCAGAATACAAAATTAATAATATAATTTTTCCTCTAGAAAGTTATAAAAAAGAATAATGAAGGGTGAGGATCCAAGATGGCAGTTTAGGAGCAGCTCAGGATTGCAGCTCCCAGTGAAAGCACAGAGGGTGAGTGGACACCACATTTCCAGATGGATATTTATTGCCCACAGACCAGGAGATTCCCAGGCGGAGGAGCCCCATGGGTTGCCAGTGCAGCTATTTTGTCTGGCGCGGCTATTTTACTGGCCACCCAGTGCGGCAGTTCTCCTTACAAAATACACTGGTCTGGTTGCCCTTTTAAGCTGGTGATTGGAGCTCTGGGAAGGCAGAGTCACCCACTCATCTGATTAAACAGGGGACAGAAACAGGGAGCCAGGCCAGGAGATTCCTGGGCAGTGCCTTTGTTTCAGCCAGTGCAGTGGGTCACAGCATGGGAAATCACACAGGTCCCAGTATCTTTTCAACAGGCAACTGGAACACCTGGGAGAGAGTCAACCATTCAACTTTAAAAAAGGCTCTGAGGCAGAGAGCCAGGCAATCAGGCTCAGCGGGGCCCACCCCCTTCCCCCCCCCCAAATAAAACAGCAATTGGAAAAGCCCTGGGTTGAGAGTTTCATGGCAAGCACAGCTGAACATGGGACAGTCCAGCTCTGTGGGGAAGGGGCGTCTGCCATTACCAAGGCATTCCACCCCTATTGAGGTAATCTGCCATTGCGGAGGCAGCCCGCTGTTGCCGAGGCAACCAGCCACTACAGAGAGAGTCCACCATTACAGAGGTGGACCACCATTGGAAAGGCAGTTCTAACCACACCCATATAAACAGGACTGCAGGGAGTTCATGTGGCAGTAGGGCGGAGCCCACAGCAGCCCAGCAAAGCCTCTGAAGGCAGTAACTAGGCTGCCTCCTTGCTGGGCAGGAGAGCTCTGAAAAAAAGGTAGCAGCGCCGGGTGCGGTGGCTCACGCCTGTAATCCCAGCACTTTGAAAAGCCAAGGTGGGAAGATCATGAGGTCAAGAGATCGAGACCATCCTGGTCAACATGGTGAAACCCCGTCTCTACTAAAAACATATAAAATTAGCTGGGCACACAGGTGCATGCCTGTAATCCCAGCTACTTAGGAGGCTGAGTCAAGAGAATTGCCTAAACCCAGGAGGCAGAGGCTGCAGTGAGCCGAGTTAGTGCCACTGCACTCTAGCCTGGGTGACAAGAGCGAAACTCCATCTCAAAAAAAAAAAAAGCAGCAGCACAAGGGAAACTCATAAATAAAGCCCTAACTCCCCAGGACAGAGCACCTGGGGAACAAAAAAGGGGGTTTATGAGTTCTGCTGCAGCAGACATAAATGTACCTGCCCAGCAGCTCTAAACAACAGAGCTCACAGCTCAGCACTTGAGCTCCTATAAAGGACAGAGTGTCTCCTTAAGCAGCTCCCTGACCTCCATATATCCAAAGAGTCACCTCACAAAGGACTGATCAGACTGACATTTGGCTGGCATCATTCTGGGACAAAGATAGCAGAAGAAACTGGTAGCAACCCTTACTGTTCTGCAGCTGCTGCAGGTGATCCCCAGGCAAGCAGGGCCTGCAGTGGACCTCAGCAGTCCTACAGCAGAGGGGCCAGACTGTTATAAGAAAAAAATAAGAAACAGAAATAACTTCATCATCAACTGGACATCCACTCAGAGACCCAATCTGAAAATCAGCAACTACAAAGATGACAGGTGGATAAATCCACAAAGATGGGAAGAAACCAGCACAAAAAGGAGGAAAACACCTGAAGCCAGAACACCTGTCCTCCTACAAGGGATCACAACTCCTCACCAGCAAGGGAACAAAGCTGGATGGAGAATGAGAGTGATGAAATGACAGAATCAGAATTCAGAAGGTGGGTAATGAGAAACTTCTGTGAGTTAGAAGAACATGTTCTAACCCAATGCAAGGAAACTAAGAACGCTGAAAAAAGATTTGAGGAAATGCTAATGACAATGGACAACTCAGAAAGGAATATGAGTGAATTGATGAAGCTAAAAACACAACACAAGAACTTCGCAGAGCATGCACAAGTTTCAACAGCTGAATTGACCAAGAAGAAGAAAGGATAACAGAGATTGAGAATCAACTCAATAAAATAAAATGAGAAGGCAAGACTACAGAAAAAAGCATAAAAAGGAATGAACAAAGTCTCCAAGAAATGTGGGACTATGTGAATAGACTTAATCTACGTTTGATAGGTATACCTGAATGTGACAAAGAGAATGAATCCAAGCTGGAAAATACTCTTCAGGATATTATCCAGGAAAACTTCCCCAACCTAGTAAGGCAGGCCAATATTCAAGTCCAGGAAATACAGAGAACACCACAAAGATATTCCTCAAGAAGAGCAACCCCAAGGCACATAATCATCAGAGTCACCAGAATTGAAATTAAGGAGAAAATGCAAAGGGCAGCCAGAGAAAAAGGTCAGGTTACCCACAAAGGGAAGCCCATAAGATGCACAGCAGATCTCTCAGCAGAAATCCTACAAGCCAGAAGAGAATGGGGGCCAATATTCAACATCCTTAAAGAAAAGAACTTTCAACCCAGAATTTCATATCCAGCCAAACTAAGCTCCATAAGTGAAGGAAAAATAAAATCCTTTGCGAACAAGCAGGTGCTTGGAGATTTTGTTACTACCAGGCCTGCTTTACAACAGCTCCTGAAAGAGGCACTACACATAGAAAGGAACAACCAGTACCAGCCACTCCAAAAACATACCAAATGGTAAAGAGCATCAACAAAATGAAGAATCTGCATCAACTAACGAGCAAAACAGCCAGCTAGCATCAAAATGGCAGGATCAAATTCACACATAACAATATTAACTCTAAATGTAAATATACTAAATGCCCCAATCAAAAGACACAGACCAGCAAATTAGATAAAAAGCCAAAACCCATCAGTGTGCTGTATCCAGGAAACCCATCTCACATGCAAGGATACACAATGGCTTGATATAAAGGAATGGAGGAATATTTACCAAGCAAATAAAGAGCAAAAAAAAAAAAGCAGGAGTTGAAATTCTCATCTCTGATAAAATAGACTTTAAAGCAACAAAGATCAAAAGAGACAAAAAAGGACATTCCATGATGGTAAAGGATCTATGCAACAAGAAGAGCCAACAATCCTAAATATATACACACCCAATACAGGAGCACCCAGATATATAAGGCAAGTTCTTAATGACTTGCAAAGAGACTTAGACTCCCACACGATAATAGTGGGAGACTTTAACACCCCATTGTCAATATTAGACAGATTAACCAGACAGAAAATTAACAAGGATATCCAGGACTTTAACTGAGACCTGGAACAAGCAAACCTAATAGACATTTACAGAACTCTTCACCCCAAATCCACAGAGTATACATTCTTCTCAGCACCACATCACACCTACTCTAAAATTTACCACAAATTGGAAGTAAATCACTCCACAGCAAATGCAAAAGAACTGAAATCATAACAATCAGTCTCTCAGACCACAGTGCAATCAAGTTAGAACTCAGAATTCAGAAACTAACTCAGAACCTCACAGCTTCATGGAAACTGAACAACGGGCTCTTGAACGTTGACTGGATAAACAATGAAATGAAGGCAGAAATAAAGAAGTTCTTCAAAACCAGTGAGAACAAAGACGCAACATACCAGAATCTCTGGGACACATTTAGAGCAGCCTCTAGAGGAAAATATACAGCAATAGTGCCCACATGAGAAGCAAGGAGAGATCCAAAATTGACACGCTATTGTCAAAATTGAAAGAGTTAGAGGAGCAAGATCAAAAAAACTCAAAACCTAGCAGAAGGCAACAACTAAGATCAGAGCAGAACTGAAGGAGATAGAGACACAAAAAAGCCTTCCAAAAATCAATAAATCCAGGAGCTGGTTTTTTGAAAAGATCAACAAAATAGACCACTAGCCAGATTAATCAAAAAGAAAAGAGAGCACAACCAAATAGATGCAATAAAAAATGATAAAGGGGATATCACCACAGATTCCACAGAAATTCAAACCATTATCAGAGAATATTACAAACAATTCTATGCACATAAACTAGTAAACCTGGAAGAAATGGATAAATTCCTGAATACTTGCCTCCTCCCAAACCTAAACCAGGAAGAAATTGAAACCCTGAACAGATCAATAACAAGATCTGAAGTTGAGGCAGCAATTAAGAGCCTATCATGCAAGAAAGCCCCGGTCCAGATGGGTTTACAGCTGCGTTCTACCAGACACACAAAGAGGAGCTGGTACCATTCCTTCTGAAACTATTCCAAATAATCCAAAAAGAGAGAATCCTTCCCAAATCATTTTATGAGACCAACATCATCCTGATACCAAAACCTGGTAGAGACTCAACAAGAAAAGAACACATCAGGCCAATATCCATGATGAACATAGATGCAAAAATCTTCAATAAAATACTGGCAAGCCGATTGCAACAGCACATCAAAAAGCTTATCCACCATAATCAACTAGGATTCATCCCAGGGATGCAAGGATGGTTCAACATACACAAGTCTATAAACGTAATTCACCACATAAACAGAACCAACGACAAAAACCACATGATTATCTCAATCAATGCAGAGAAGGCCTTTGACAAAATTCAACAGCCCTTTATGCTAAAACCCTCAATAAACTAGGTATTGAAGGAACATATCTCAAAATAATAAAAGTTATCTATGACAAACCAACAGCCAATATTATACTGAATGGGCAAAACCTTGAAGCATTCCCTTTGAAATCTGGTACTAGACAAGGATGCCCTCTCTCACCACTCCTATTCAATATAGTACTGGAAGTTCTAGCCAGAGCAATCAGGCAAGAAAAAGAAATAAAGGGTATTCAAATAGGAAAGGAGGAAGTCAAATTGTTTCTATTTGCAGATGACATGATTGTGTATCTAGAATATCCCATCATCTCAGACCCAAATCTCCTGAAACTGATAAGCAATTTCAGCAAAATCTTAGGATACAAAATCAATGTGCAAAAATCACAAGCATTCCTACACACCAATAACAGACTTGAAGAGAGCCAAATCAAAAATGAACTGCCATTCACAATTGCTACAAAGAGAATAAAATACCTAGAAATACAACTAACAAGGAACGTAAAGGACTTCTTAAAGGAGAACTACAAACCACTGCTCAATGAAATAAGAGAGGACACAAACAGATGGAGAAACATTCCATGTTCATGGTTAGGAAGAATCAATACTGTGAAAATGGCCATACTGCCCAAAGTAATCTATAGATTCAACACTATCCCCATCAAGCTACCAGTGACCTTCACAGAACTGGAAAAAAACACCTTAAACTTTATATGGAACCAAAAGAGAGCCCGCATAGCCAAGTCAATTCTAAGCAAAAAGAACACAGCAGGAGGCTTCACACCACCAGACTTCAAATTATACTACAAGGATACAGTAATCAAAACTCTCTGTTTTGGTACCAAAACAGAGATATAGAGCAATGGAACAGAACAGAGGCCTTGGAGGCAACACAACATATCTACAACCATCTGATCCTTCACAAACCTGACAAAAACAAGCAATGGGGAAAGGATTCCCTGTTTAATAAATGGTGTTGGGAATACTGGCTAGCTATGTGCAGAAAGCAGAAACTGGACCCCTTCCTGATACTTTTCACTAAAATTATTTCCAGATGGATTAAAGACTTAAACATAAGACCTAACACCATAAAAACCCTAGAAGAAAATCTAGGCAAAACCATTCAGGACATAGGAGTAGACAAGGACTTCATGACCAAAACACCAAAAGCATTGGCAACAAAAGCCAAAATAGACAAATGGGACCTAATCAAACTCTACAGCTTCTCTGCATGGGAAAAGAAACAGTCATTAGAGTGAATCTGCAACCAACAGAATGGGAAAAAATTTTTGCAGTTTACCCATCTGACAAAGGGCTGATATCCAGAATTTACAAAGAACTAAAATAGATTTACATGAAAAAAACAAACAAGCCCATTCAAAAATGGGCAAAGGATATGAATGGACACTTTACAAAAGAAGACATACATGAGGCCAACAAACATAGAAAAAAATGCTCATCATCACTGGTCATTAGAGAAATGCAAATCAAAACCACATTGAGATAGCATCTCACGCCAGTTAGAATGGCGATCATTAAAAAATCTGGAGACAACAGATGCTGCAACAGATGCTGGAGAGGATGTGAAGAAATAGGAACACTTTTACACTGCTGATGGGAGTGTAAATTAGTTCAACCATTGTGGAAGACGTGTGGTGATTCCTTAAGGACTTAGAAATAGAAATTCCATTTGACCCAGCAATCCCATTACTCAGTATATATCCAGAGGATTATAAATCATTCTACTATAAGGACATATACACATGAATGTTCATTGCATCACTGTTTACAATAGTAACCCAAATACCTGGAACCAACCCAAATGCCGATTGATGATAGACTGGACAGGGAAAATGTGGCACATATACACCATGGAATATTATGCAGCCATAAAAAATGATGAGTTCATGCCCTTTGTAGGGACATGGAGGAACCTGGAGACCATCATTCTCAGAAAACTGACACAAGAACAGAATATGAAATACCGCATGTTCTCACTCATAGGTGGGTGTTAACAATGAGAACACATGGATGCAGGGAGGGGAGCACTACACATTGGGGTCTGTTGGGGGGAATAGGGGAGAGACAGCAGGGGGTAGGGAGTTGGGGAGAGATAGCATGGGGAGAAATGCCAGATATAGGTGATGGGGAGGAAGGCAGCAAATCACACTGCCACATGTGTGCCTATGCAACTATCTTGCATGTTCTTCACATGTACCCCCAAACCTAAAATGCAATTTAAAAAACTATTAAATGCAATAAAATTCCAGCCAGAAAAGAAAGAATAATGAAGTTTAAATTAATGAATATTTAACTTTTTGCTTAATAGATTTTTTAAAGAACAATTTTGGATTAATAGTAAAACTGAGAAGAAAATACAGGGCTCCTTCACATCTCTTCCCGGACACTGTGCAACCTTGCCCACTGTCAGCGTCCCTCGCCAGTGCAATACATTGGTTACAACTGATGAATCTACATTGACACACTGGAGTCATCCAACGTCTGTAGTTTATTCTAGGGTTCACTCTTGTCATCTGTGGTTGGGACAAATGTGTAATAACATGTATACTCTATTACAGTGTCAGACAGAGTGTAGTTTGACTGCCTTTAACTTGCTCTATTCTCCATTAATTCATCCCTAACCCACGACAACCATTGATCTTTTTGCTGTTACCATAGTTTTGGCTTTTCCAAAATGTCATAGTGTTGAAATGATACAGTGTGTAGCCTTTTCAGATTGGTTTCTTTCACTTAGTAGTATGCATTTAATGTTCCTTCATGTATTTTCATCATAATTTAATAGCTCATTTCTTCTTAGCATTGAAGTTTGCCTGGGCATACCACAGTTTATTTATCCTGAAGGACATCTTGGTTGCTTTTATGTTTTGACATAAATATCTGTGCATAGTTTTTAATGTAGACATGTGTTTTCAACTCATCTGGGTAAATATCAAGAAATATTATTGATGAATTTTATGGCAAGAGTATGTTACATTTTTTTAAGAAATTGCCAAACTATCTTCCACTGGCTGTACCATTTTGGATTCCCACCAGCAATGAATGTGAGTTCCTATTGCTTTACATTCTCACCAGCATTTGCTGTCGTCGGTTTCTTGGGTTTTTTTTTTTTTTTTTTTTTTTTTTTTTTTTTTTTTTTGCCATTCTGATAGTATACAACAGTACAGGCTTATCATCTCTTATCTGAAATGCATGAGATCAGAAGTGTTTCAGATATTGGACCCTGTTGGATCTTGGAATAGTTGCACATACATAATGAGATATTCTGGGGATGGGACTCAAGTCTAAACATGAAAGTCATTTATATTCTGTACACACTTTATACACATAGCCAGAGGGGCAGTTTTATACAACATTTTAAATAATTTTGTGTATGAAACAAAGTTTGTGTACATTGAACCAGCAGAAAGCACTATCTCAGCCATCCATGTGGACAATCTGTAGTCCCTATCTCAGCCACGATGTAAACAGCAGCTTATTTTTCTGTTTTCTTCAGGTCATATAGTATGGTTATTCCATTATTTCCATTTGCAATTTCCTAATAACATAGGATGTTGAACATTTTTTCATATGTCTATTAACTGTCTGCATAGTTTCTCTAGTAAGTGTATATTCAGTTCTTTTGCCCATTTTCAAATTGGATTGTTTCTTATCATTGAGTTTGAAGAGTTCTTTGTATGTTTTAGAAAACAGTCCTTCACGAGATGTGCCTTTTGCAAATATGTTTCCCTGGTCTTTGCTGCTTCTTTCATTCCCTTATCAAAGCTTTTGCAGAGCAGTTCTGAATTGTAATGAAGTCCAGCTTATCAACAATTTCTTTCATGCATTGTGCCTTTGATACTGTATTTGTAAAGTCATGCACAAAGTTATGTGGGTTTTCTCCTATATGATCTTCTGTTAGTTTTATAGCTTTGCATTTTATGTTTGAATTGATGGTCCATTGTGAGTTAATTTTTTGTGAAGGGTGTAAAGTTTGTATGTGGATTCAATTTTTTACATGTTTTTCTAGCACCATTTGTTGTAAAAACTATCTTTTCTCCACCATATTTTCTTCGCTTCCTTGTCAAAACTCTGTTGACTTTATTTATGTCGGTCTATTTTGGGGCGCTCTGTTCTGCTCCACTGATGCATTTGTCTAACATTTTGCCAATACCACACTATTTTGATATCTGATGCTTTGCAGTAGGTCTTTTTTATTGTTGTTGTCAAACTGTACTTTAGGTTCTGGGATACAGATCATGCAGGATCGTTGAATAGGTACATATATGGTAATGTGATTTGCTGCCTCCATCCCCCTGTCACTTACATCTGGCATTTCTCCCCATGTTATTCCTCCCCAACCTCCCTACCCCATGCTGTCCCTCCCCAGGCCCCCCACAACAGACCTCAGTGTTGATGATGCCTTCCTGTGTCCATGTGTTCTCATTGTTCAACACCCCCTATCAGTGAAAATATGCAGTGTTTCATTTCCTGTTCCTGTGTCATTTTGCTGAGAATGAAAGTTTCCAGATTCATCCATATCCCTACAAAGGACACGAACTCATCATTTTTTATGGCTGCATAGTATTCCATGGTGTATATGTGCCACATTTTCTTTGTCCAGTCTATCATTGATGAGCATTTGGTTGGTTCCAGGAATTTGCCATTGTAAACAGTGCCACAATGAACATATGTGTGCATGCATTTTTATAATAGAACAATTTATAATCCGTTGGGTACATACAAAGTAATGGGATTGCTGATTCAAATGGAATTTCTATTTCTAGGTCCTTGAGGAATCACCACACTGTCTTCCACAGTGGTTGAGCTAATTTACACTCCCACCAACAGTGTAAAAGTGTTTCTATTTCTCCACATCCTCTCTAGCATCTGTTGTCTTCAGATTTTTTAATGATCACCATTCTAACTTGTGTGAGATGGTATCTCAATGTTGTTTGGATTTGCATTTCTCTAATGATAAGTGATGATGAGCATTTTTGCATGTGTTTGTTGGCCTCATATATGTCTTCTTTTCAGAAGTGTCCATTCATATCCTTTGCCCACTTTGAATAGGTTTCTTTGCTTTTTTTTTTTTTTTTGTAAATTTTTGTAAATCTGTTTTAGTTCTTTGTAGATTCTGGATATTAGCCCTTTGTCAGATGGGTAGATTGCAAAATTATTTCCCATTCTGTTGGTTGCTGGTTCACTCTAATGATTGTTTCTTTTGCTGGACAGAAGCTCTGGAATTTAATTAGATCCCATTTGTCTATATTGGCTTTTGCTGCTGATGCTTTTGGTGTTTTAATCATGGATTCCATGCCTATGCCTATGTCCTGAATGGTTTTACCTAAGTTTTTTTCTAGGGTTTTTATGATGTTGGTCTTATGTTTAAGTCTTTAATCCATCTGGAGTTAATTTTAGTGCAAGGTGTCAGGAAGGGGTCTGGTTTCTGCTTTCTGCACATGGCTAGCCAGTTTCCCAATGCCATTTATTAAACATGGAATCCTTTCCCCATTGCTTGTTATTGTCAGGTTTGTCAAAGATCACAGGATTGTAGATGTGTGGTGTTGCCTCTGAGGCCTCTGTTCTGTTCCATTGGTCTATATCTGTTTCAGTAGCAGTACCATGCTGTTTTGATTACTGTAGCCTTGTAGTTTAGTTTGAAGTCAGGTAGCATGATGCCTCCGGGTTTGTTCTTTTTGCTTAGGATTGTCTTGGCCATGCAGGCTCTCTTTTGGTTCCGTATGAAGTTTAAGGTGGTTCTTTTTCCAGTTCTGTGAGGAGGGTCCTAGGTAGCTTGATGGGTATAGCGTTCAATCTATAAATGACTTTGGGCAGTATGGCCATTTTCACAATATTGATTCTTCCTAACCATAAGCATGGAATTATTTTCCATCTGTTTATCTTCTCTCTTATTTCCTTAAGCAGTGGTTTGCAGTTCCCATCGAAGAATTTTTTTACATCCTTAGTTAGTTGTATTCCTAGGTATTTTGTTCTCTTTGTAGCAATTACCAATGGGAGTTCACTCTTAATTTGGCTCTCTTTAAGTCTGTTATTGGTGTATATGAATGCTTGTTATTTCTGGATATTTATTTTATATCCTGAGATTTTGCAGAAGTTGCTTATCAGTTTAAGGACATTTTGGGCTAGGAAATAGGTTCTTCTAAATAAACAATCATGTCATCTGTAAATAGAGGCAATTTGACTTCCTCCTTTTCTTATTAAATACTGTTTATTTCTTTTTCTTGCCTAATTACTCTGGCTAGAACTTCCCATACTATATTGAATAGGAGTGGTGACAGAGGGCAACTTGTGTGGTGCTAGATTTCAAAGGGAATGCTTCCAATTTTTGCTCATTCAGTATGATATTGGCTGTATTTTGTTGTAAACAGTTATTATTTTGAGATATGTTCATTTGATACCCGGTTCATTGAGAGTTTTTAGCATAAAGGGCTGTTGAATTTTGTCAAAGACCTTCTCTGTATCTATTCAGATAATCATGTGGTTTTTGTCTTTGGTTCTGTTTATGTGGTGGATTACATTTACAGACTTGTGTATGTTGAACCAGCCTTGCATCCCCAGGATGAAGCCTACTTGATCATGATGAATAAGCTTTTTGATGTGCTGTTGCAATTGGTTTGCCAGTATCTTATTGCAGATTTTTGCATCTATGTTCATCATGGATATTGGCCTGAAGGTTTCTTTTATTGTTGAGTCTCTGCCTGGTTTTGGTATCAGGATGATGTTGGTTTCATAAAATGATTTGGGAAGGATTCCTTCTTTTTGTGTTGTTTGGAATAGTTTCAAAAGGAATGGTACCAGTTCCTCTTTGTACATCATAGAATTCAGCTGTGAACCCATCTGGACCTGGACTTTTCTTGGTTGGTAGGCTATTAATTGCTACCTCAATATTAGCCCTTGTTATTGGTCTGTTCAAGGTTTCAGTTTCTTCCTGGTTTAGGCTTGGGAGGGTGCAAGTGTCTGGGAATTTATCCATTTCTTCCAGGTTTACTGGTTTATGTGCATAGAGTAGTTTGTAGTAATCTCTGATGGTAGTTTGTATTTCTGTGGAATTGGTGGTGATATCCCCTTTATTGTTTTTTATTGCATCTATTTGATTCTTCTCTCTTTTCTTTTTTTATTAATCTGGCTAGCAGTCTGTCTATTTTGATGATCTTTTCAAAACACCGGCTCCTGGATTTATTGATTTTTTTGTGTGTCTCTATCTCCTTCAGTTCTGCTCTAATCTTAGTTATTTGTTGTCTTCTGCTAGCTTTTAAGTTTTTTTGGTCTTGCTCCTCTAGCTCTCTAAATTTTGTTGATAGGGTGTTGATTTTAGATCTTTCCTTGCTTCTCATGTGGGCATTTTTTGCTATAAATTTCCCTCTAGACATTGCTTTAAATGTGTTCCAGAGATTCTGGTACATTGTGTCTTCCTTCTCATTGGTTTTGAATAACATCTTTATCTCTACCTTCATTTCATTGTTTATCCAGTCCACATTCAGGAGTCAGTTGTTCAGTTTCCATTAAGTTGTGTGGTTCTGAGTTAGTTTCTTAATCCTGAGTTCTAATTTGAATGCACTGTGATCTGAGAAACTGTTATGATTTCTGTTCTTTTCAATTTGCTGAGGAGTGATTTAGTTCCAATTATGTGGTCAGTTTTAGAGTAGGTATGATGTGGTACTGAGAAGAATGTATATTCTGTAGGTTTGGGGTGGAGATTTCTGTAGATGTCTGTTAGGTCTGCTTGGTTCAGATCTGAGTTCAAGTCCTGGATATCCTTGTTAATTTTCTGTCTTATTGATCTGTCTCATATTGACAGTGGCATGTTAAAGTCTCCCACCATTATTGTGTGAGAGTCTAAGTCTCTTTGTAGGTCACTAAGAACTTGCTTTATGTATCAGGGTGCTCCTGTATTGGGTGAGTGCATATTTTGAATTGTTAGCTCTTCTTGTTGTATTGATCCTTCTACCATTATGTAATGTCCTTCTTACATTTGATCTTTGTTGGTTTAAAGTGCATTTTATCAGAGATTAGGATTGCAACACCTGCTTTTTTCTCTCTCTCTCTCCATTTACTTGATAAATCTTTCTCCATCCCTTTATTTATAGCCTTTGCGTGTCCTTGCATGTGAGATGGGTTTCGTGAATACAGCATACCAATGGGTCTTGACTTTTTATCCAATTTGCCAGTCTGTGTCTTTTGATTGGGCATTTAGCCCATTTACATATAGGGTTAAAATTGTTATATGTGAATTTGATCCTGCCATTTTGATGCTACCTCAATTTTAGGAGCTCTCGAAAGGCAAGCCTTGTGGTGATGAGATCTCTCAGCAATTGCTTGTCTATAAAGGATTTTGTTTCTCCTTCACTTGTGAAGCTTAGTTTGACTGGATATGAAACACTAAGTTGAAAGTTTTTTTCTTTGAGGATGTTGAATAATGTCCCCCACTCTCTTCTGGCTTATAGGGTTTCTACCTAGACATCCATTATGAATCTGATGGGCTTCCCTTTGTGGGTAACCCTACCTTTCTCTCTGGCTGCCCTTAGCATTTTTTCCTTCATTTCAACCCTGGTAAATCTGATGATTATGTGCCTTGGGGTTGCTCTTCTTGAGGAGTAACTTTGTGGTGTTTTCTATATTTTCTGGACTTGAATGGTGGCCTGCCTTGCTAGGTTGGGGAAGTTCTCCTGTATAATATCCTCAAGAGTATTTTCCAGCTTGGATTCATTCTCTTTGTCACATTCAGGTACACTTATCAAATGTAGATTAGGTCTTTTCACATAATCCCATATTGTTTGGAGGCTTTGTTCATTTCTTTTCACTCTTTTTTCTCTTATCTTGCCTTCTCATTTTATTTCACTGAATTTATCTTCAATCTCTGATATCCTTTCTTCTGCTTGGTCAATTCATCTATTGAAACTTGTGTATGCTTCATGATGTTCTTGGGTTGTGTTTTTCAGCTTCATCAAGTCTTTCATATTCTTCTCTAAGCTGTTTATTCTAGTTAGCATTTCATCTAACCTTTTTTCAAGGTTCTTAGTTTATTTGCATTGGGTTAGCTCATGTTCTTTTAGCTTGGAGAATTTTATTACCCACCCTTTGCAAACTGTTTCTGTGAATTCATCAGATTCATTCTCCATCCAGCTTTGTTCCTTACTGGTGAGGAGTTGCAATCCCTTGGAGGAGGAGAGGTGTTCTAGTTTTGGGTGTTTTCATCCTTTTTGTACTGGTTTCTTCCGATCTTTGTGGATTTATCTACCTGTGGTCTTTGTAGTTGGTGACTTTTGGATGGGATCTCTGAATGGATGTCCTTTTTGTTGATGATGAAGTTATTTATTTCTGTTTTTTAGTATTCCTTCTAACAGTCAGGCCCCTCTGCTGCAGGACTGCTGGAGGTGCACTACAGACTCTGCTTGCCTGGGGATCACCTGTAGGGGCTGCAGAACAGTAAGGATTGCTGCCAGTTTCTTCTTCTGTTATCTTCATCCCAGAAGGGTACCTGCCAGATGTCAGCTTGAGCTCTCCTTTATGAGGTGTCTCTTTGAATACACAGGGGTCAGGGAGCTGCTTGAGGAGACAGTCTGTTTCTTATAGGAGCTCAAGTGCTGTGCTAGGAGCTCTGTTGTTCTGTGCAGAGCTGCTGGACAGGTACATTTAAGTCTGCTGCAGTGGAATTCATCACAGCCTCTTTTTCCAGGTGCTCTGTCCTAGGAAGGTGAGGCTTTGTTTATAAGTTCCTGATGTGCTGCTGCCTTTTTTCAGAGATGCCCTGCCAAGCAAGGAGGTAGTCTAGTCACAGTCTGCCAGCATAGGCATTGCTGAACTGCCATGGCCTCTGCCCATCTGCTGTGTGAACTTCCTTGAAGTGTTATTTACAGAAGTATAGTTAGAACTGCCACAGTATTAGCAGACTGCGTCAGTATTAGTCAGTGCCCTTTCCTCCACTGAGCTGGACCATCCCAGGTCCAGCTACTCTTCCTGTAATATTCTCAATCCAGAGCATTTCAGATTGCTTGTTTTTTGGGGGTGGGACCTGCAGAGCCAGATCACCTGGCTCCCTGTCTCAATCCCCTCCCTTTCAGTTGAATGGGTGGCTTTGTCTCCCAAGTGTTCCAGGTCCACTTGAAACGGTCACCCAGATATGTGTGAGTTTCTGTGTGGAAACCCGTGGCACTGCCATGCTGGAAACTTGTGGTGCTTTTCAGCCCAGGAATCTCCTGATCTGTGGGCAGTGAAAACTCTTTTGGAAATGTGGTGATCACTCATCCTCTGCATTGTTCTTGCTGGGAACTGCACTCCTGAGCTGTTCCTATTCTGCCATCCTGGATCCCCACCTGCAGTAGGTTTTAAAGTCAAGTAATGTCAGTCCTACAACTTTGTTCTTCTCTTTCAGTATTTTGTTGGGTACACTGAGCCTTTTGCCTCTCTTTATACTTTAAATCAGTTTTAAACTTCCACAAAGAAACTTGCTGAGATTTTGTTTGGAATTCCATTGATTTGGTAGCTCAGGTTGAAAAGAACTGGCATTTTGACTATATTGATGTATGAATGTAAAAACTCTCTCCATATATTTATTCTTTGACTTCTTTAATCAGTGTTTTATAGTTTTTCTCATACAAATCAGAATTTTTTTTAGATTTATACTTAAGTATTTCATTTTAAGGGTACCCACTAAATGGTATTATGTTTTCAACTTCAAATTCCTATTATTTCTTGTATATAGAAAAATAATTGACTTTTGTATATTAATTTTTATCCTAAAATCTTAATATAGTGGCTTAATTTCAAGAATTTATTTTATCTTGTTTTGTCAATTCTTTTGGATTTTCTACACAGAAAATTATGTAATCTGCAAACAAAGACAGTTTTACTTTTTCCTTCCCAATCAGTATACCTTTTATTTTATTTTATTTTCTAATAACATTAGCTAAGATTTCTGGTATGATATTGTAAAGGACTGGTGAGAGGAGACATCTCTGCTTTGTTTCTGATCTTGGCAGGAAAACTTCTAGATTCTTACCATTACATAAGTACTTAACATTAAGCACCATTAAACAGCTGTAGGCTTCTGTAGCTGTTCTTTATCAATATGAGGAAGTTCCTTTCTATTCCAAGTTTGCTGAGCATTTTTATTTTAAATCAGTTTTGAATTTCATCAAATGTCTTTTCTGCATTTATTACCATGATCATATGATTAATATCCTTTAGTCTGTTGATGGTTTGTATTTATTAACTTTTGAATGTCAATCCTGGAATAAAATCCACTTGGTGGTGGTCAATAGTTCTTTTTTATAATTATACTTATCCAATAATAGTCCATTTTTGGATTCAGTTTGCTAATATTTTGTTGAGAATTTTTGCATCTGTGCTCAGGAGAGATATTTGTCTGGATGGTAATACTGGCCTCATAGAGTTAGTTAGTAAATGTTCCCTCTGCATCATCTTCTAAAGGAGAATGTAGAAAATTGGTATAATTTATTCCTTAAATGTTGGTAAAATTCATCAATAAATTCATCTAGGCCTAGTGTTTTCAGTTTTGGAAAGTTATTAATTTTTGATTATTAACTAGATATAGGCCTGTTTGCAATATATATTTTTTCTTGTGTGACTCTAACAGATTATGTCTTTCAAAAAATTGGTTAATTTCATCTAAGTTATCAAATTTGTCATCAGACATAGAGTTATCATATTCCTTTATTATTCTTTGATGTCTATGGGAGTTATAGTGTTACCTCTTGCATTTATGGTAGTAATTTGTGTCTTTTAATCTTAGTTATCAAACAGAGAGACAACAATTTTATTGATCTTTTCAAAAACCAGCTTTTGGCTATATTGATTTTCTCTATTGACTTCCTGTTTTCAGTTTATTCGCCTACTGCTCTAATTTTTATTATTATTTTTCTTCTTCCCATTTAGAATTTAATCTGCTCTTCTTTTTCTAGCTTCCTATAGTGGAAGTTTAAGTTATTCATTTTAGATGTTTCTTCTTTCTTAATATATGCATTTAATGCTATAAATTTCCCTCTAAGCACTCCTTTAGCTACGTCCCACAAATTTTTATAAGTTATATTTTCATTTAAAGTATTTTGTTTCTCTTGAGATTTCTTCTTTGATGCATGTGTTGTTTAGAAGTATGTTGTTTAATCTCCAAGTATTTGGGGACTTTCCAGATATTTTTCTGTTATTGATTTCTGGTTTAATTCCATTGTCATCTAAGACAACACATTAGATATTTTCTATTCTTTTAAACTTGCCAAGGTGTTCCAGAATGTGGTCTGCCTTGGCAAATGTCCCATGGAAGCTTGAGAAGAATGTGTGTTCTGTTGTTAGATGAAGTAGTAATTAGATTTCAATGTCAACTGTCTTTATTGATTTGGACAATTAATGTTTTAAAAGATTATTGACATAGTTGGATTAATGTCTACCATGTTTATTACTATTTTCTATTAATTGCCTATGATTCTTGTTGCCATTGTCTGCCTTTTATGGTTTTTACTGAGTATTTTTATGTGATTCCACTTACTTTCCTTTCTTAGCATGTCAATTATACTTCATATAACTTTTTAAAAGTGTTTGTTCTGTGAGCAGAAAGAAAAACACTGTTTTTCTTCTGCTCTCACACCACAACAATTAACTCACATTGGGAACAAATGTGAGTCCAGGGTTGATGAGGTGGGAGCATTCTCCACACATGAAGTAAGTCATCAATTCTGGAGTAAATACTAACTAGTTGTCCTCTTATTCAATTTAATTCTGACACTATCTACCCATACTCAGAGATAGTGTCAGAGTCCACAGGTTGAGGGCTCAGTCCCCAGTGTCTCCCCCACCATTTCTGATGCCAATCACAAACCCCTTTAATTAGTTTGCTAGAATGGTTCATAGAACTCAGGGAAACTCTTACCTATGTTTGCCAGTTTATCACAAAGGATATATTAAAGGATAAAAATAAACAAACAGATAAAGAGATACATAGGGTGAGGTCTGGAAGGGTCCAGAGCACAGAAGCTTCTGTCCCTGTGAAGTCAGCACGCACCACCTTCCCAGTAAATGGTTGTATGATGCCCCATGTGTTTGGCTATCAATAAAGTCCCTGAAGCCTAGCCTTCTGGATTTTTATGGAGGCTTCATTACATAGGCATGATTGATTAAATCATTGGTCATTGGTGATCAACTTGATCTTCAGCCTCTCTTCCCTCCCTGAGGATTCAGGAGATGGAGCTGAAAGTTCCAACCCTCTGTCACATGGCTGGTTCCCCTGACAGCCAGCCCCTCCAACCTGTGGTTTTTAGGGGCTTTCCTTTTTTTTTGGCGGTGGGGGGGGCTTTCCTAATACTGCCTCATGAACACAAGCTCAGATGTATTTGAAAGGACTTGTACACACACACAAAAAGACATTTTTGTCTTTATTGTTCAGGAGCTACTTTAGAAACCAATGACAAAAGGCCAAATACTTTAACAAAATAGGTTCTTATTGCTCTAGTCATTTAGAAAATACAGCTTACAGGAGCTGATAGCCAGCAATTGTGGATAAAAATCAAAATATATCCACAATAATATCATATCCTTGAGTTTTCAATATGCACTTACATCTAGTTCAAGTTCACTTTCAAATAACACTGTACTCCTTCTCAGGTAGTGTGAGGACTTTATAAAAGGAAAACTTCCTAATTCTTTCCTCCTGCCCCTTGACTCATTGCTGTTATTCATTTCATTTATACATCAAATATTATAATCATCATTGAATACACTGTTATTACTATTATTCTGACCAAACTCTTATGTTAAATCAATTAAGAATAAAAACATTAAAGTTTTTATTTTACCCTTACTTATTCCTTCTCCATTGCTTTTCATTTTTTTATGCAGATCCAAATTTCTTAAACTGTATCATTTTCCTTTTTCTAAAGAACTTCTTTTAACATTTCTTGCAGGGCAGGTCTACAAGTAATAAATTTTCCCAATTTTTGCTTTTCTGAGAAAGTCTTTAGATCTCCTTCACTTTTGAAGGATAATTTCACAGATAACATAATTCTAGGTTGGTAGAGCATTTTTCTCTCTCAACATTTAAAATATTTAATTCCACTCCTTTCTTGCTTGCATAATTCTTATATTTTCTCCTGTATACATAAGCGGTTCCCCAACCCCAAATCTGGCATCTTTCAAGATTTCTTCTTTATCTCTGATTTTCTGCTATTTGAAAATGATATACCTAGGTGTCATTTTTGGGGCATTTACTCTGCTTGCATTCTATGAGCTTCCTGAATATGGCCTCAATTTGGTATTATTCTCAGTTGTTATTGATTCAGATAATGCTCCATTCTTTCTTCCTTTCTTCTTCTGGTGTTCCCATTACATGTATGTTACACCTTTTTTAATTGTTCCAGGTAGGAGATTTGTCAGCATGGTGGAAGAAATGATAGAAAATGCAAGCCTTCTTGGAAGGCTGGAAGGTTTTGCAAAAGCCTCGCAAGAGAGTTATGGCTGAAGGCAGCCTAATGTTCTGACCTTGAGCTAATAGCAAAAAAGCAAATCACAGCGGAATGTAGAGGAGTCTCTCTGTATCACTTGTTTACTCATGTGATGCTAAGACCAACCTTTGGTCATCTGCTTGTGCATGACTGCTCTCTACTAGGGGGTCAGCCATGTTAATTATCCTTTAATGGTGTTTACTTGAGACCTTTGTCATTTAATCTGTACTAAATAAATGCAAAGATCACTGTCTTATCATGGCCACTGCTGACTCTAGAAGAGGTCCCCTGGCTGTACTGACTGGCAAACCTGTGTCAGTGCACATTTTTCATCCATTGCTCGGTCAGTCTGCCAGTCATACTTGACAGTTCCACAGCTTTTAGATACCCTCTATCTTTCTTTTTAGTTTTTTTTTTAAATCCTCTTTTGTTTTATTTTGAAAGTTTTGATTGTCACATCCACACTTCAGATGTGTAGTCTACTAACAAACCCATCAAAAAGCATTCTTAATTTCTGTTACATTTTAAATTTTAACCCATAATTTTGCAAATATCAACATAAGCACTCTTAGATTTCAGAGAAAGACACTATGAAATAGCAAAACCAAACAAAATCTCTCCCTTGACATCCTATTACATTTAAGGTAGCTAGTTGTATACAGGTAAACTCTTCTAATTCAGGTAAGAAATCATGCAATACTAAATATCCCAGTCAAAAGAAACACAGACTTGCTTCACTCACTGACAGGCTGGCATTGAGGACACCATCTCTGGTGGTTGGTGGAGTCTGCATAGTTTCTGGCACGCTCTAGTGATACAATTGTTCGTTTTTTCACTGGTGTTGAAATGGGATGGTATACCAGTGGAAAAGAATACAATGGCTGATGCAATGTCTTGCCCTTGAGAGGCATGAGGGAAAGGCTGAGTGTAAGGACTATGGGATTGCATTGATGTGGGGAGTACCACTAATACTTTGAAGAGAAATAATAATAGAGTACAGAAATTAATAAATAATTTACAGTAACATGTGAAACCAGAGGGGTCCCTTGGTAGTATTTAACAAAACCCTGCAGCTGAAGGACAAAGTAAAGAACCAAGCCCAGGGCTTCATCATAAAAATAGCAGAGCTTCAGAGAAGGTTGAATTATCAGCCTGGCAAGTTCCCTACACCAAGGTCAGAACTCCAGTAATGAAGAAAAAAAACACTGAAAGTTAGGATGGGAATATCATGTGGATGCAATTCAGAATTTTGAATTCCTAGATTCTCTTAGGCTCACTGGCCCTGCAAAAGGGGCCCACCTCCTCTGGTCAGAAGATGACTATCCCAATAGTTTGAGGATCATGCAGAGGCCTCAACTGAGGCAGGTTCCTTATGAGACAATCTTGCCTCTATCAGGTCCAGCTCACAGTAGGTTCACTGGGTCCACAGACACACTCAGTGACCATTTACCCAGCTCTAAATATGCCATTGTAGTGGACTCATCTTGACAGGATCAAAACATTTTGTTTCCTATCTGCAGTGCCTCAGCTGGCACCACTGAGAATGTTTAGAGCATGAAGATGCTTCTAATGATTCCATGCTAAAACACAGAACTTCACTTATTTCCACATGTAATGCAGGCTGCTTACCCAAATTGTCTTGCTATTTTCATGCTACAAATGGAAGTTAAATCTTATATCTAAGCCACCTCTCCCTCAAAAAAGAACAAACAGTAATAATTTTTGTAAGAAACCATGACAGATTGGAACATAGGAAAATGTCTCTGGTATTGCTCCATTTAGTAGCTAGTGAATAAAATTTATTGGAAGGATTTTTGAAACACTTTGAAATGAATTCCACAAAATAAAAGTAGAAAAATGTTTATTTTAAAATATGACTCTGAATTGCTAAAGAATCTATTTTTTATCTCTGCAATAAATTAAACAATCATTTGATTCATCCAGATTCAGAAGTTAACTGTAAGCATATTGATATCAGCATTGAAACATTACCTGAGATTCTGTCCAATATCATAAACTGTTTAAACCATTTAAAAGAACTTAATGTAATAAATGAAAAACTTAAAACATTTAATTAAAAATTTTTTAATTGCCTAATTAAAATATAAACATATTAATTGACCAAAACGACTTCTGTTCAATCTGAATAGAGTGTATGGCAGGCATATATTATTTCTAAATATTAAATTGTGCTTGTATTAAATGTTGGGAAATTTGGGGAAGGTCAGGATTAAAAAGTCTTCTAATTACAAGACAGAAAATTGAAGCAATTTACCATTGTCTCTAAGAGATTTTATTAATTTGAGAATAATTTTATTTCTAATAAAGTTGTTCCTCTACTTTTAGAGGCTGCTCCTATTACCGTCTCAACAAAATTCCTTTTGTTTCAGGGTCATTCCAGGAATGTGTATAAATTTTCCTTAGATGACCTCTAAGCAACACCAAGAAAAATTTATTGATTTAATAAATATTAAAAAATAATTTCCTAAATTAGAAAATTCTAAGTATTGTAAAATTAAAACCACTTAGTCAGTCACAATGAATCTAGAATATCTTTTGATTTTATAGGTTTTTTCTTATGTTAATAAATAACTATAACTTTAAAATGTCTTTCATCTTAAGAAGAGTTTCATTTTTCTTTACTAATATGCTGTCATTTATATTCAGTAAAATATTGACTATTTTCCTTTCCTTACATGATAGGCTCATAAACTTTTTATAAGCTTATTATGTAAAATAGGTAAAATTACAGCAGGCTATTAGAAGCGTGGGAGATTACGTAAGCTCTTTAGCTCTTTGTCTAAACTTAAATTATTGCACATAAATTTCCTTAAAAATTTCTTTCTTTTCTTCTACTTCTTTCAACCAAATGCCAGATTTATTCTACCACCTGAAACAACTAAAAAAATGAACAAATAAATAAAAACTGATTTTTGTATATTAGATACAAGGCAGAGTGGGACAGAGACCCCTGAGTGATGTGAAATGAAAGAGGTGAGCCCTCTCCTTACCCTTGCTGACTTCCTAGGGACAGTTTCCTGTCAGCAACACCTCAGAAGGAGCCCAGAAATCTGCGGGATTTAAGAAGAAGGAGCCAGGAATATAGAGCGACCAAGATGGCCAGAGTTCACATGATGATGATGGGAGAGAAGAGAGCCACAAATAGACAGCACTCTGGGGGTCTTCAGCTGAGCACTTATCAACCATTGCATGTGTATGAGGAAACCACCAGCAGCTGGGGAAAGCAGCATCCCAAAGAGCAGAAAAAAATCCCTGAAACTCACACAGGCCTAGGAATGGCTCATGCTCCCACCAGCCAGGGCATAAAATTTAATTATTCATGTTGTATCAGGTAGAACACTAGAAGGATATCTTGACTCACAAAACTTTAAAGGAAGCCTTGAAAATATCTTATTGTTTCTAAAACAAAGCTCAAGAATATTTATAGAAATATAAAACTATCCAATGCTCAACAATATAAATTTCACAATTTCTGAGATCTCAGTCAAATATTTCCAGGCATGTAAAGAAGCAGAAAATGTAATCCATAATAAATAGAGCAATCAATTAATAGAAACAGATCAAGAAATGACAGAATTAAGAGACTAGGACACTAAAATGTTATTACATTAGACAGGCAGTAGAATGATGATTGTCAGGGACTGGAGGGATGGGGAATGGGAGTTATTTTAATGAGTACAGAGTTTCAGTTTTATAAGATGAAAAGATTTATAGAGTTGGATGATGGTAATGGTTGTACAACATTATGAATGTATTTAATATTTTTGAACTGTACACTTAAAAATGACTAAGACAGAAAATTTTATGTGATGGTATTTCAACACAATGAAAGTTTGGAAAAAAAAATTTTATATCTATATTCCATATGTTAAGAAGGTAGAAAAATTATGGAGCATGTTAAGTGGAAACATAGAAGATATACAGTGTTTCCAATTGAAATTCTGGTAAGAAACACAATGCTTGAGATGAAAAATATACTCAATGGGATAAACAGCATAATAGACACTGTTGAAGAAAGGATTAGTAAATGTAAATGCATTTAAAACAATAAATAACAATAAAACCTGCCCAAAATGTTGAAACACAGAAAAAAACATTGAAAAGGAAATTGATAGAGCATCATTGAGCTATGGAATAACTTCAGATGTCCTCATATACATGTAATTTGAATCCTTGTGGAAGAGCACACAAAAAAAAATTTGAAAAGATTATGGCTTAAAATTTTCCTGATTGTATGAAACCTATATGCCCACAGATCCAAGAAGCTCAATGAAACCCAAGTATGAAATCCATACACATTATAATCAAATTGCTAAAACCAATGATTTTAAAAATTCAGGTTTGAAAAATTATTTTTATATTACAACCACATTGCATTGGAGTTTTCCTGACCTATAACTTTTGTATACAGGAAATAAATTCTATAAACATCCAAGCATCGCTTTATAAATTTGAGATACAAAGAGACTACAGTCATAAACATGATTTGGATTATGGTCAATTTATCACCAATTGATTCATTTTTCCATTTTCCTGAAAGAAACCTATTATGGAAACCCTATTAAGTTTTAAAAAACTCTCTTCTTTAAGGTTAAAGAGCCTTTAGCACCAGTACTATATAAATCTGCATATGAATCCCCTCAATTGTTTAGTGGTGATATTTTTTTGTGGGTTGGGGTTTTGGGTTTGCTTACTGGTTTTTTTATTTAAAAGAAAAAAGAAAAAAAAACAAGAATGACACAGATTCTTATTTAACAAGTGTGGAGTCAAAATAAATAAGCAAAAATCAAAGGGAATTAGTGAATTTAGAGAAGAAACGTCAAGTAGTAAAAAGATAAAATTCACAAAATAACTTACAGACTGAAGTCTGCATAGACACCAGAGAATGACTTCAGATCATATCATTTTACTCATTAGTCTGGGCAAATATTTTCGATATTACATGGTTAAATAGAAAAAGGAACAGAATGCATCTCCTATAAAAACCATATTAATAATAGCTATTGTTTTCATACATCCCATATAGCAAGTCCTTTTTGCACATTATATTTCATCCTAATACAACCATGTCATATGTGAGTTATTAGTTATTAGTCCTATTATTACAAAAGTGATGACTGGGATTTTGAGAAATTACCACTTATGCCAAAATGTAAAGCCCTGGAGCATATGAAGTAACACCAAATATAAGGCATACAGCAGAGAAAGCCATAGCCATCTTTCCATCTGGTCTCATTCTTGAATGTCTCAAGTCCTCAAAGAGTCTCTCTGACACCCCCTGTATTTTTTACTTCCTCCCCACTATCCACAAGAATTTTCTATTGTTGTTCTCCATAATTTGGAATTATATCTGCATATATTTACTTCTTCATTAGCTCACTAGGTTTAAGTTCTGTGAAGAGAGAAACAATGCTTTCCTCATTTATCACTCACTGCTGTATACCCAGTACAAATAACAACAAAAACAATAACTTTACGGCGTTACATTTAGGATTCAATAAGCACTTCTGCATTGACATCATCCAGAAGGAGGATAAAGTATGGAGTAGAAGACTCCATTTTTTGTCACTTTAATGAAAACAACAGTAAAATAAGAAAATCAAAATATATTTACTGTGATGAAAGAAGAGCAAGACATTTTTAATTAAAACAAATTTGAATTACCATTCAAGATTACTACACAGCAAGCTTTCCATTAAGAATAGCCTACTTTAGTAGTGTCAATGAAAAGAGTCAAACTCTGTAAAATATTTTAAGAGATTTATTCTGAGTCAAATATGAGTGACCATCGCCTGTGACACAGCGCTCAGCAGCTCCTGAGAATATGTGCGCACGGTGGTCAGGGTACAGCTTGGTTTTATATACTTTTAGGGAGGCATAAGACATCAATCAAATCCACTTAAGAAATACATTAGTTTGGTTTAGAAAGGCAAGAAAATAAAGCAGGGGCTTACAGGCTATAGGTAAATTTAAACATTTTCTGATTAATAATTGGAGCTTATCTGAAGGCCTGGGATCAATGGAAAGGAATGTTCAGGTTAAGATAAAGGATTGAGAACAAAGACGCAACATACCAGAATCTCTGGGACACATTTAAAGAAGCGTCTAGAGGGAAATTTATAGAACTAAATGCCCACATGAGAAGAGAGGAAAGATCTAAAATTGACCCCCTAATGTCACGACTAGAGGAGCAAGATGAAACAAATTCAAAAGCTAGCAGAAGACAAGAAATAACTGAGATCAAAGCAGAGCTGAAGGAGATAGAGACACAAAAAAAACCTTCAAAACAATCAATAAACCCAGGAGCTGGTTTTTTTAAAAGATCAACAAAATAGTTAGACTGCTAGGCAGACTAATAAAAAAGAAAAAAGAGAAGAATTGAATAGATGCAATAAAAATGATAAAGGGGATATCACCCTGAGTCCACAGAAATACAAGCTACCATCAGAGGTTACTACAAACACCTCTATGCATATAAACCAGTAAATATAGAAGAAATGGATACATTCCTGGACACTTACATCCTCCCAAGAGATCAAATACCACATGTTCTGACTCATAAGTGGATGTGGAACAATGACAATACATGGACACAGAAAAGGGAACATCATATACTGGGGCCTGTAAAGGGGTGGCAGGGGGCTAGGAGAGCAATAGCAGGGGTGGGGGATTGGGGAGGTATAACATTAGGAGAAATATCTAATCTAGATGACAGGGGAATGGATGCAGCAAACCACCATGGCACATGTATATCTATGTAGCAAACCTGCACATTCTGCACATGTACGCCAGAACTTAACGTATAATTTAAAAAAAAGAAAACAATTTTGAAAAACAACAACAAACAAACATCCAATTTAAAAAAAGGTCAGGAAACAACAGAAGCTGGAGAGGATGTGAAGAAATAGCAACACTTTTACACTGTTAGTAGGAGTGTGAATTAGTTCAACCATTGTGGAAGATAGTGTGGCAATTCCTCAAGGATCTAGAACCAGAAATACCATTTGATCTAGCAATCTCATGACTAGGAAGATACTGAAAAACTTATAAATCATTCTGCTATACAGATACATGCACACGTATGTTTATTGCAGCACTGTTCACAATACCAACGACTGGAAACCAACCCAAATGCCCATCAATGATAGACTAGATAAAGAAAATGTGGCACATATTCACCATGGAATATTATGCAGCCATAAAAAAATAATGAGTTCATGTCCTTTGCAGGGACATGGATGAAGCTGGAAATCATCATTCTCAGCAAACTAACACAGGAACAGAAAACCAAACACCATATGTTCTCACTCATAAGTGGGTGTTGAACAAAGAGACCACATGGACACAGGGAGGGGAACATCACACACTGGGCCTGTCAGGGGATGTGGGGCTAGGAGAGGGATAGCATTAGGGGAAATACCTAATGTAGATGAGAGGTTGAGGGTACAGCAAACCACCATGGCGTATGTATGCCTATGTAACAAACCTGCACATTCTGCACATGTATCACAGAACTTAAAGTACAAAAAAAAAAAAATCAGCTGTATGCCGCTTATAAGAGACTCGCATGAGCTTTCAGAACACAAATAGGCTGAAAGTGAAGGGATGGTCTAGGTGAGTTGGCTCACACCTGTAATCCCAGTACTTTGGGAGGGCCAAGGCCAGGGGATTGCTTAAGCTCAGGAGTTTGAGACCAGTCTGGGCAACAAAGAAAGAATGCCATCTCTACAAAATATTTTTAAATAAATCCTATAAAAAAGAAAGTGAAAGGATAGAGATAAACATTTTATGCAAATTATAAACAAAAGAGAGCAAAGGTGACTGTGCTTACAGCAGACAAAATAAACCTTAAGTCAAGAACAGTCACAAGGGACAAAGAAGGTCCTTATATAATAATAAAGAAGTGAATTCGGCCGGGCGCGGTGGCTCAAGCCTGTAATCCCAGCACTTTGGGAGGCCGAGGCGGGTGGATCACGAGGTCAAGAGATCCAGACCATCCTGATCAAAATGGTGAAACTCCGTCTCTACTAAAACTACAAAAAATTAGCTGGGCATAGTGGCGTGTGCCTGTAATCCCAGCTACTTGGGAGGCTGAGGCAGGAGAATTGCCTGAACCCAGGAGGCGGAGGTTGCAGTGAGCCGAGATTGTGCCATTGCACTCCAGCCTGGGTAACAAGAGTGAAACTCGGTCTCAAAAAAAAAAAAAAAAAAGAAGTGAATTCATCAGTAGAATATGAAAATTGTGAATATATATGCATCCAACGGTACAGCATATAAACGTAAGACAGATATTAACATAACCAAAGACAATACAATAATTATAGGTACTTCAATACTCAATATTCAACAATGGGTAGATCAACCAGACAGAAAATGAATAAGGAAATATTTAATTTGAACAGTATATTAAACCAAATGGACCTACCAGACATATACTGCACATTTTGTTCAACAGCAACAGAATACAAATTCTTCTCAAGTACACATGAAACATTCTTCCGGAGAGATTGTTAGATGACAAAATAAATCTTAACAAATTTGAGATGATTGAAATAATATCAAGTATCTTTTCTGACCACAATGGTATGAAACTAGAAATCAATAACAAGATAAAAATTGAAAATTTCACAAATATGTGGATATTAAACAACACACTCCAGAATAACCAATAAGACAAAGAAAAAAAATCAAAGGGGAAATCAAAAAATATTTTGAAACAAATGAAAATGGAACAGTAGAAGGGTTGGATTAAGATGACAGATAGAGGCCGGGCGCGGTGGCTCACGCCTGTAATCCCAGCACTTTGGGAGGCCGAGGCGGGTGGATCAAGAGGTCAAGAAATCGAGACCATCCTGGTCAACAAGGTGAAACCCCGTCTCTACTAAAAATACAAAAAATTAGCTAGGCATGGTGGCACGTGCCTGTAATCCCAGCTACTCAGGAAGCTGAGGCAGGAGAATTGCCTGAACCCAGGAGGCGGAGGTTGCGTGAGCAGAAATTGCGCCATTGCACTCCAGCCTGGGTAACAAGAGCGAAACTCCATCTCAAAAAAAAAAAAAAAAAAAAAAAAAAAGATGACAGATAGGATGCAGGACTAGCTTGCAGCTCCTGCCCCAACAGTCAGAAGAGCATGTAGAGACCCACATTATGAACTTTTGCTCCAAGAATGACCATAGGAACATACCTGAAAAGCTGAAAGAATCCACAGATCCTTTGGAGGAAATGGATTGCGGCTGCAGGCTCCCTGAAATGCTAAAAAACTGTGAGTCTGCTCGCTTTCTCAGTGGGGAGACTGGTGGGCTGGGGCAAATTCTCAGCCCTGGTCACCAACTGCCTGGAAATACACTCAGGGCTATTGTGGAGGCATGGTGTGAGTGACATCAGCCTTTAGGACTGCAGGCTGCATGGGAGCAAGATGAGATCTATGACTGCCAACTTTCCCCAACTTCACTAGCGATCCCTATGACTCAGCAGAGGCAGCCATATTATAATTCCCCTGGGAACATACTATAACTCCATTGGCCTGGGAACCACACCCCCATCCCCCACAGCAGCCTCAGTAAACCCTGCCCAAGGAGAATCTGAGCTCAGACATACCTATCCTTGCCCTCACTTGGGATCTTTCTCTACCCACCCTGGTTTCTGAAGACAGAAGACATAATCTCCTGGGAGCTCTATGGCCCTGACCACTGCCTTAGAAACCTGAATACTTAATCAGGTATCCCTAGGGCAAGTTTGCATACTCCCTATAGGACCACAGCTGATGCACTCTTGAAAGTACCCCCTCCTTGCTGGAGGCCAATCAACACAAAACCAGCTCACTAAAAACAGCCAACACTAACCAGCACAAAAATACAACCAATGACCTTAATAGATTCAACTTCACTTTCCTGCTACCTCCACCAGAGCAGGTGCTGGTATCCACCACTGAAAGATCTGAAGATGAATCACATCAGAAGAGTCTTTGCAGACATTCCCCAGTACCAGCCTGGAGCCTGGTAGCTCCACTAGTTGGCTAGACCCAGAAGAACAAAGACAATCACTGTAGTTTGGCTGTCAGGAAGACCCAACTCTAGGGGAAAAGGGAGACTACTACATCAAGGGAGCACCTCATGAGACAAAGGATTCTGAACAGCAGACTTGGAGTCCCAGATCTTCCCTCTAACATAGTCTACACAAATAGAAGGAAACAGAAAAGCAATTCTGGTAATATGACAAAACAAGGTACTTTAACACCCCCAAAAGATCACACTAGCTCATCAGCAATGGATCCAAACTAGAAGATGAAATCTCTGAATTGCCCAAAAGATCACACCAGCTCATCAGTAATGGATCTAAACCAGAAGGAGAAATCTCTGAATTATCAGAAAAGGAATTTAAAAGGTCAATTATTAAGCTAATAAAGGAAGCAACAGAAAAAGGTGAAGTCCAACTTAAAGAAATCAAAAACATTATACAAGCTATGAAAGGGAAAATCTTCAG
Organism: Callithrix jacchus; assembly: GCF_049354715.1. Classification (NCBI taxonomy): domain Eukaryota; kingdom Metazoa; phylum Chordata; class Mammalia; order Primates; family Cebidae; genus Callithrix; species Callithrix jacchus. The sequence continues at coordinate 51,476,587 of NC_133514.1, read as the reverse complement.
TGAAACAGATGCATAAATAAAAAACACTTCTTCTGAAAATCAAGAACACACTTAGAGAAATGCAAAACGCACTGGAAAGTCTCCCCAAGAGAATTGAACAAGCAGAAGAAAGAACTTCAGAGCTTGAAGACAAGGCTTTCAAATTAACTCAACCCATCAAAGACAAAGAAAAAAGAATATTAAAAAATGAACAAGATGTCCAAGAAGTTTGGAACTATGTTAAATGTCCAAATCTAAGAATAGTTGGTGTTCCTGAGGAAGAAGAGAAATCTAAAAGTTTGAAAAATGTATTTGAGGGAATAATTGAGGAAAACTTATCTGGCCTTGCTAGAGATCTAGACATTCAAATACAAGAAGCTCAAAGAACGCCTGCAAAATTCATCACAAAAAGATCAACACCTAGGCACATAGTCATCAGGTTATTTAAAGTCAAAACAAAGGAAAGAATTTTAAGAGTTGAGATGCAAAAGCATCAGATAACCTATAAAGGAAAACCTATTAGAGTAATATCAGATTTCTCAGCAGAAATCCTACAAGCTAGAAGAGATTAGGGTAATATTTTTAGCCTCCTTAAACAAAACCATTATCAGACAAGAATCTTGTATCCAGTGAAACTAAGCTTTCCAGGCAAACAAATGCTGAGAAGATTTGCCACTACCAAGCAAGTACTATAAGAACTGCTAAAAGGAGCTCTAAATCTTGAAACCAATCCTCAAAATACAACAAAATAGACCACTTAAAGCATAAATCTCGTAGGACCTATATAACAGTAGTATAATGAAAAATAAAACAAGGTATTCAGGCAAAAAATAGCACAATGAATAGAATAGTACGCCACATCTCAATACTAACGTTGAATGTAAATGGCCTACATGCTCCATTTGAAAGATACAGAATGGCAGAATGGATAAGAATTCACCAACTAAGTTTCTTCAGGAGACTCACCTAACAGATAAGGACTCACATAAACTTAAAGTAAACACAGCTTGGCATGATGGTTCATGCCTGTAATCACAGCAATTTGAAAGTCTGAAGTGAGCAGGAGATCGAGACCAGCCTGGCCAACATGGTGAATCCTCATCTCTAAAAAAAGAAAAATTACCCAGGCTTAGTGGCATGTTCCTATAGTCCCAGCTACTCTGGAGGCTGAGTCAGGAGAATAGCTTGAACCTGGGAGACGGAGATTGCAGTGAACTGAAATCACACTGCTGCACTCCAGCCTGGGTGACAGAGTGAGACTCCATCTCAAAAAAAAGGTAAATAGGTAGAAAAAGTTATTTCATGCAGATAGACACCAAAAGTGAGCAGCAGTAGCTATTTTTATATCAGACAAAACAAATGTTAAGGAAACAACAGTTAAAAAAGATGAAGAGGGACATTATATAATGATAAAAGAGCTGCTGCAGCAGGAAATACCACAACCCTAAATACATGTGCATCTAACTCTGGAGCTTCCAAATTTATAAAACAATTACTACTAAACCTAAGAAATGAGATAGACAGCAACAATAATAGAGGGGACTTTAATACTCCACTGACAGCACTAGACAGGTCATCAAGACAGAAAGTCAACAAAGAAACAATGGACTTAAACTATACCCAACAGCAAATGGACTTAACAGATATTTACAGAACATTCTACCCAACAACTACAGAATATACATTTCATTCATCAGCACATGGAACATTCTCCAAGATAGACCATATGCTAGGCCACAAAACAAGTCTCAGTAAATTTAAGAAAATCAGAATTATATCAAGTTCTCTCTCAGATTACAGTGGAATAAAACTGGAAATCAACTCGAAAAGGAACTGTCAAAACCATGCAAGTACGTGGAAATTAAGTAACCTGCTCTTCAACAATCATTGGGTCAACAATGAAATCAAGAGGGAAATTTGAAAATTATTTGAGTTGAATGATAATAGTGACACAACCTATCAAAACCTCTGGGATACAGCAAAAACAATGCTTAGAGGAAAGTTCATAGCATTAAATGCCTACATCAAAAAGTCTGAAAGAACACAAACAGACAATCTAATGTCATGTTACTGGAGAAACAAGAACAATTCAAACCCAAACCCAGTAGAAGACAAGAAATAACAAAGACCAGAGCAAAACTAAATAAAATTGAAACAAAAATAAAGAAAAGATAAATTAAACAGAAAGCTGGTTCTTCGAAAAGATAAATAAAATTGATAGACCTTTAGCAAGATTAACCAAAAAGAAAGAGAGAAGATCCAACTAAGCCAATTAGAAACTAAATGGGAGATATTACTACTGATACCACAGAAATACAAAAGATTACTCAAGGCACCTTTACATGCATGAGCTAGAAAACCTGGAACAGATGGATGCATTCCTGGAAATATATAACCATCCTAGATTAAGGCAGGAAGATATAGAGTCTCTGAACAGACCAATAAAAAGCAGCAAGATTGAAATGATAGTTTTTAAAAAATGCCATCACACATATACATCATGAAATACTATGCAGCCATAAAAAAGGATGAATGAGTTCATGTCCTTTGCAGGGACATGGATGAACCTGGAAACCACCATGCTCAGCAAACTGACACAAGAACAGAAAACCAAACACTGCATGTTCTCACTCATAGTTGGTTGTTGAACAATGAGAATACATGGACACGGGGAGGGGAACATCACACACTGGGGTCTGTTGGGAGGTGGGGGGGCTATGGGAGGGATAGTGGAGGGTGGGGAGATTGGGGGGGATAACATTGGGAGAAATACCTAATGCAGGTGACAGAAGATGGAGGCAGCAAACCACCATGGCATGTGTGTACCTATGTAAAAATCCTATAAAATCTGCATATGTACCCCAAAACTTAAAGTATCTTATATATATATGAAAATAGGAATAGTAAATGTATAGATGAGAAAACTGGAGAAAGACATAGTGAACACGTGAGAATCTTGCTCTACTAATTGATAGGAAGGTGACTGGAAATTGGAGTTGTTTTGGTAAGCTGAGGACAGAAATTTTCTTATAGTGAAGTCTGGTAGCTAAACCTCCTTGCATCAAAACCAATATAGTCTTATTCAAAGAATACCACGTCACAGTAAATTGTGCTGTGGACAGCTTCCAGTGTGTGAATTGCAGAAGATGATGATTTTAACAGGTTTTGAGGATAAGAAGTATTAAGAAAAAGGCCTCACTGCCCATGCATTTGCTCTACTTTTTACTTTTGACCAAGTATATGCTTCAAAAATATCTTATTGAATGCATACAAGTGATTGTGTGTCATTTGAATCAGTAGGAAGTCAGTTATTAAACATACTTTTCTAAAAAAAAAAGTCAGTTTAATTTTGCCAGAAAGCAGTGTCATTTTAGATTGCAAGTCTCAAACCAACTTTCCAATTCTGTCTTATAAGGATGGCTTCAATTCTGAATATTAAAACCATGTTAGTTGACACCAAGATTCTGTGATGGTTTTACATATTCTTTTTCCCCTTTGTTAAGGTGGGTAGGCCACAGCATATGTGACTGGCTTTCTCAGGAGTTATAAAGTGATACAGATAAAGCTAAAAAAGAAGGTTTTGATATCTTTTGTTTTAACTGTCCAGTATTAGGGATTGTGGCTACAGTGGTCTACTTTGTAAAAAACCTTTTTTTACTTTGTCTTTTAACAGATTTATCAGCAGGTTGCAGTTGAACATGGCCTTGAGGTCAATCATGCCCCTTGTTGAAATACAGTTTCAGTAGATTGTTCATAGTATTTTAAGGAATTGGGATTCTTTTTTACAAAAAAACAGAAGTTTTGTTTGGTTCTGTTCTAGATTATTTTCTTCTAAATAAATGAGAAAGATGTTTCAAAAAGAAAAAAAAAGCTACCCAAAATGGCCAGGACCAGATGGATTCACAGCTGAATTCTATCAAACATTCAAGGAAGAATTAGTACCAATCCTGCTGATTCTATTCCAAAAGGTAGAGAAAGAGGGAATTCTCCCTAAATAATCTGATGAAGCCAGTATTACCCTAATACTAAAACCGGGGAAGGGCATAACAGAAAAGAAAACTACAGACCAATACCCTTGATGAACACAGATGCAAAAATCCTTAACAAAATACTAACGAACTGAATCCAACAGTATATCAAAAAGATAATCTACCATGATCAAGTGAGTTTCATACTAGGGATGCAGGAATGGTTAAACATATGTAAGTCAATAAATGTAATACACTACAAAAGCAGAATTAAAAACAAAAATTACACAATCATCTCAATAGATGCAGAAAAAGCAACTGACAAAATCCAGCATTCCTTTATTATTAAAACCCTCAACAAAACTGACATAGAAGGGACATACCTTAATGTAATAAACGCCATTTATGACAAAATTACAACCAATATTATACTGAATGGGGAAAAGTTGAAAGAATTCCCCCTGATAACTGGAACAAGACAAGGATGTCTGCTTTCACCACTTTTATAAACCATAGTACTAGAACTCCTAGCCAGAGCAATCAGACAAGAGAAAGAAATAAAGGGCATCCAAATCAGTAAAAAGGAAGTCACATTGTCACTATTTGCTGATATGATTGTATACCTAGAAAATCCTAAAGACTCATCCAAAAAGCTCCTGGAACTGATAAATGAATTCATCAAAGTTTCAGGATACAAAATTAATGTACACAAATCAATAGTTCGGCAAACACCAACAGTGACAAGATGAGAATCAAATGAAAAACTCAACTACTTTTACAATAGCTTTCAGAAAAATTTAAATACTTCAGAATATACCTACCCATGAGGTGAAAGATCTCTACAAGGAAAACTACAAAACACTGCTGAAAGAAATCATAGATAACACAAGCAAATGAAAACACATCCCATGCACGTGGATGGGTAGAATCAACATTGTGAAAATGACCATATTGCCAAAAACTATCTACAAATTCAATGCAATTCCCATTAAAACTCCAGCATCATTCTTCATAAAACTAGAAAAAACAATTCTAAAATTAATAAGAAACCAAAAAAGAGCCCACACAGCCAAAGCAAGACTAAGCAAAAAGAAACAATCTAGAGGCATCTCATTACCTGACTTGAAACTATTCTATAAGGCCATAGGCACCAAAACAGCAGGGTAATGGTATAAAAATAGGCACATAGATCAATAGAACAGAATAGAGAACCCAGAAATAAAGCCGAATACTAACAGCCAACTGATCTTTGACAAAGCAAACACAAACATAAGTGAAGATAACACACCCTATTCAACAAGTGGTGCTGGGATAATTGGCAAGTTACATGTAGAAAAATAAAACTGGATCCTCATTTCTCACCTTATACTAAAATCAACTCAAAATGGATCAAGGACTTAAATGTAAGACCTGAAGCCATAAAAATTCTAGAACATAACATCGGTGAAACCCTTCCAGACATTGGTTTAGGCAAGGATTTCATGACCAATAACCCAAAAACAAATGTGAAAAAACAAAGATAAATAGATGGGACTTAACCAAAAAGCTCTGTACAGCAATTAACCAAAAAGCTCTGTACAGCAAAAGAAAAAATCAGCAGAGTTTACAGATCTCCCACAGAGTGAGGGAAAATCTTCACATTCTATACATCAGACAAAGGACTAATATCCAGAAGCTACAGAGAACTCAAACAAGTCAGCAAGAAAAACACAAATGAACAATCCCATCAAAAAGTAGGCTAAAGGACATGAATAGACAATTCTCAAAAAAAGATGAATATAGACATGACCAACAAGCATTAAAAAAATGCTCAACATCACTAATCATCAGAGAAAAGCAAATCAAAACCATAATGGGATGCTGCCTTACTCCTGTAAGAGTGGCCATAATCAAAAAATTAAAAAAAAAAATAGACGCTGGTGGGGATGTGGTGAAAAGGGAACACTTTACACTGTTGATGGGAATGTAAACAAGTACAAGCAGTATGAAAAACATGCATATTTATGGCAGTACAATTTCCAATTGCAAAAGTACGGAACCAGTCCAAATGATCATCAATCAACAAGTGTATAAAGAAAATGTGTAATTCATTATATATATATATATATACATATATGAACACTACTCAGCCATAGAAAGAAAATAAATAATGGCATTTGCAGCAACCTGGATGGAATTGGAGGCTGCTATTCTAAGTGAAGTAGCACAGTAGCCCAGGAATGGAAAAAATAAACTTTTTATGTTTGCATTCATATGAGAGAGCTAAGCTAGCATAGACACAAAGGCATAAGAATGATATAAAAGACCTTGGGGACTTGGGGGGAAAGATGGGGGTGGTGAGATATAAATGACTACACATTGGGTACACTGTACACTGCTTGGTGATAGGTTCGCCAAAATCTCAGAAGTCATCACCAAACGTATTCATGTAACCAAACACCACCTGTTCCCCAAAAACTTACTGAAATAAAAAAATAATTTAAAAAAAGAAAATGGAACATACTAAATTTATGGGTTATAGCAAAATCAGTTCTAAGAGAGGTTACACAAATGCCCAATTAAGAAAAAGAAAGACCCCAAGTAAACAACCTATATGTATACCTCAAGAAACTAGAAAAAGAATAAACTAAGCCCAAAGTTAGTGGAAGAAAGGATATAATAAAGATCAGAGCAGAAATAAATAGAGACTAGAAAAAAAATGGAAAAGATCAATGAAACAGTCTTTTTTTTTTGAAAATACAAAGTTAGCAAGGCTTTACTAGACTACGATAAAATAGAGACGACTCAAAATAATGAAATCTTAATTGAAGGAAAAGATATTACAACTGATCCCACAGATTACAAATGATCATTAGAGACTATAAACAATTGTATGCCAACAAATTGGATAACCTAGAAGAAGTGAATAAATTCCTGGAAGCATCTATCAAGTCTGAATCAAGAAGAAACAAAAAATATAAAGAGATCAATATCAAGTAAAGAGATTGAATGAGCAATAAAATCCTGTCAACAAAATAAAGTCCAGGACTTGATTGCTTCACTGATGAATTCTAACAGACATTTAAAGAATTAATACTAATTCTTCTCAAACTCTTTCAGAACAGTGAAAGATGCGGTAACACAAACTAATTTAATGAGGTCAGCATTACCCTGACACAAAAGGCAGATAAGCACACTAAAAGAAAAGAGATTTACAGGCCAATATCTCTAATCAACATAGAGGCAAAAATCCTCAACAAATTACTAGCAAACTGAAATCAACAGCACATTTATAGATCATTCATTATGATCAAGTGGGCTTTATCCCTGTGACACAAAGTTAAACACACACAAATTCATAAATGTGATACACCACATTAACAGAATGAAGTACAAAACGAATATAATCATCTCCATAGAGGCAGAAAAAAATATTTAACAAAATTTAACATCTTTTTATGATATTAAAAAAATTTTCAATACATTAATTATCTAAGGATTGTACCTCAACATAATAAAGGCCATAAATGATAAGCCCACAGCTAACATCATATTCAATGGTGAAAAACTGAAAGCTTTTCCTCTAAGATAAGGAACAAGACAAGGATGTTCACTTTTATAACTTCAATTCAACGTAATTCTAATCCTAGCAAGAGGAACAAGGCAAGAAAAGGAAATAAAGGGTAACCAAATAAAGGAAGAGGAGAAATTGCTATTTGCAGATGATAGGATATTATAAATAAAAAACTAAATACTCCACCAAAAACTTACTACTTTACTGGTTAGGACTAACAAGCACATTCAATAAAGTTTCAGGATATAAAATCAACATACAAAAACAGTTATGTTTCTATACACTAACAACTACTTGAAAAAAATTAAGAAAACACTTGTTTACAATAGGATCAAAAATACTTAAGAATCAATGTAATCAGAGATGAAAATTCTGTTCTATGAAAACTATAAAACTTTGATGAAAGAAATTGAAGAATACACAAATAAATGAAAAAATATCTGTGTCTATGGATTGGAAAAACTGATATTAAAATGTCCATACTATTCAAAGCAAACTGCAGATTCAATGCAATCTCTATTAAAATTCTAATGGCAGTTTTCACAGGAATGGAAAAAAAATTCTAAAATTTATGTAGAACCACAAAGACCCTGAGTAGCCAAAGCAATCCTGAGTAAAAAAAAAAAAGCCAGAGACATCACACCACCCTATGTCAAAAAAATACTGCAAAGCTATAGTAAACAAAACAATGCTATAGTATTGGAATAAAAACAGACATATAAACCAGAGCAACAGAATAGATAACGCAGAAACAAATCCACATTTACAATCAATTGATGTTTGACAAAAGTACCAAGAAAACATACTGGGAAAAGGACAGTTGCCTTGATAAATAAAGCAGGAATACGGAATAACCACAGGCAGAAGAATGAAATTGGATCCTTATTTCATACCTCAGGTCTTACTTTTTAAGTAACTAATCCAGTTTGCGTTGGGTTTTATAGTAACTCAAACTCCAACTGGATTAATTCCTTAAGGAGTACTAAACACTGGGGTCTATTGGGGAGAAAAGGGGAGGGCCAGTGGGAGGGGGAGGTGGGGAGGGATAGCCTGGGGAGAAATGCCAAATGTGGGTGAAGGGGAGAAGGAAAGAAAAGCACACTGCCATGTGTGTTCCTACGCAACTGTCTTGCATGCTCTGCTCATGCACCCCAAAACCTAAAATCCAATAAAAAATTAAAAAAAAAAAAAGTAACACCAGAAACCACAAAACTACTAGAAGAAAATAGAAAAAAATTTGATATTTGTCTGGCCAATACTTTTTTGGATAGAATCCTAAAATCACACATGGCAAAAGCAAAAATATATAAATGAAATGCTATTGAAGACAAAGCTTTTGCACAGCAGAGAAAATAACGGATTGAAGAGGCAATGGGAAAAAAATCACCTTATATCTGAGAAGTGGTTAATATAAAAAAGATGTAAGGAATGCAAAAAACTCACAAGCAAAAAAATAAATAACCCAATTTAAAAACTGGCAATGGACCTAAAGAGACATTTCTCAAAAGAAAACGTACAAATGTCCAATAGGTACATGAAAAGAAGCTCAACATCACTAATCATGAGGAAAATGCAGACCAAAACTCCAAAGTATTATTCACCTTACACCTGTAAGAAAGGCAGCTATCAAAAAGATATGAGATAACAAGTGTTGAAAAGTGGAGAAAGCGGAATACTTGTATGTTGTTGGCAGAGTTGTAATTATTAATCTTACACCATGGTGTCAAAGTATATGATATACACTCAAAGTATATGGTGTAAAACTACAAATCTGCTAGAAAAAAATTACAAACAGAATGAGAGAACTTGCACCTCTTTCAATCATGGGTAGTAAAGGGTGCAAAAAAATTAATAGGAGTTCAGAAGATTTAGGCAATATAATAATGTTGATTTGGTACGTGCATAAACCTGAAACTAACAAAGAATATAAAACCTTATTGATGGCACTGAATTGTCAAATGTACACATAAAGATGCTTAAAATGGAAACTTTTATCTCGATATATTTTATCACCGTAGGGGATGAAAAAAATATTTTTTTCTCATTGATTGCTAGCTTCATGCTTCAGGCCCTTCTAACAACAGAGAGATTAACAAGAGAAAAACATACAAGTTTATTTAATAAAAGTTTTATGTGATATAGGAACCTTCACAAGAAAATGAAGACCAAATGAAACAGGTAAACCTGTATGCTGGGTTTTTCTCTGAGACAGAGTCTTGCTTTGTTGCCAGGTTGGAGTGCAGTGGCACGACCTCAGCTCACTGCCATCTCCGCCTCCTGGGTTAAAGTGGTTCTCCTGCCTCAGCTTCCCGAGTAGCTGGGACTAGAGGCTCACCCTACCATGCCCAGCTCATTTTTGTATTTTTAGTAGAGATGGGATTTCACCATGTTGGCCAGGATGGTCTCCATCTCCTGACCTTGCGATCCACCTGCCTCAGCCTCCCAAAGTGCTGGGACTACGGGCTTGAAAACCGTGCCCGGCCAACATGCATGCTTTTATGCTGATGCTTGACAAAGAGGTGGATGCTTGTGAAGAGGAATGATTCTTAAAAAAGATCATATTACATGTGATCTCATGTAATAAACAAGAAAACTTAGCACAGCCTACCTGTGCAGGTTCTTCTCTGCAGCCCTGTGTCTTCAGAGATAAAAATGTTCCTTTCTTCCAGGTATGGAGAGAGCACCTCAAATCATGGTCTTACGACCTGCTTCAGGGGAAGAGGGAGAGAGCTCAGAGAGTGACCTTCCTGGGATTTATGACTTGTTTCAAGGGAAAAGGGGAAGAGGAAGGTGAATGTGTCCTTCCTGCTTCTGCTGTTTTCTCAAATGCCAGCTATCATGTTTTGGGGTAGTGTATGATGAACCCTGATATGGCAATAACAACAACAAAACTGCATGTGGAACAGGATGCCACAAGCTAGAACAGACTCAGTAAGTACCAACCAAAGAGCTGATATTAGCAACTGATTACATTATTTGACCTCATACGGTACAGTTTGAAGTGAACAATAAAACAAATAGCCAACGAAATCTACATCTGCCCTCAGAATGTTTGGAAACTAAGAAACATATTTTAAAAATTCAAAATAAAATAAATAAATACGGGAAAAAAAGGAAAAAGAAAGAAATCATAAGAAATATTAGAAAATATTTAGAAGAAAATGTAAATTCCAAGGCAATGTTCGTGAAATACACTTAAATCATTCAACAGAGGGAGTTTTATGGCCTTAAAATACATGCACAAAGAAATAAATCTTTCCTGATTTCTTTTATTCCTGCAAAGTTCTGGTTCCCTGAACCACTGAAATTGTTTTCCTTTCCCCAGATATTTTACTTGTTGCATGTCCTGAGTATTACACTGCAGTTATTTGTCTTCTTTTAGTTGGAACTAATTCCCTTCCATCCAAAGGAAAACAAAGTGTTATTTTTTTATTTCAAAAAATTTTTAATTTATTTTTCCTTTTTAATGGAGACTAAGCAGAAATCCAAAACAAAATTTCTTTTATTTCCTTAAGTGGGAAGAAGCTTGCATACCTAGGTGGGGCCTGGGAAACTGGAAAGACAGATTGAATAACCTTGAGATCACCTAAGGAATTTAGAGAGTTATCTTCCTAGGTGTTTACATTTTAAAGAGGTGAAACTGGCCTGCACCATGGCTCAAGCTGTAATCCCAGCACTTTGGGAGGCTGAGGTGGGTGAATCACGTGAGGTCAAGAGTTTGAGACTAGCCTGGTCATCATGGTGAAACCCCTTCTCTACAGAAAATACAAAAAAAATTAGCTGCTTGTGGTGGTGTGTGCCTGTAATCCTAGCTAGTCAGGAGGCTGAGTCAGGAGAATTGCTTGAACCTGGGAGGTGGACGTTGCAGTGAGCCAAGATTGCACCGTTGCACTCCAGCCTAGGCAACAGAATAGAGCAAGACTGTCTCACAAAACAAAACAAAACAAAAAAACATAAGGGTGAAACTGAATCGGGAGCACATTTTATCTTTCCCCTGGAGACACTGAATAACATTCGGAAGGGAGAGGAGGATCCTTCTTCCTACACCATAGAAGGTATGTGTATTCTCTGCTTCTATATATGTGAAGAAATGCATACTTCTGGCATAATCCCAGGCACCTCACCTGCGCTGCAATTCCTTACCTCAAATAATGTTGAGTGGATGCTGCTGCTGGGTTTCTCTCTCTCTCTCTCTCTCTCTGGCGCAAGTAGAATGATATCTCATATTGTTCACAATTTCTGACTTAACAACGTATTTATTTATTTATTTTTATTGCATTTTAGGTTTTGGGGTACATGTGAAGAACAGGTAAGAAGATAGTTGCATAGGTACACACATGGCAGTGTGATTGCCTGCCTTCCTCCCCTTCACCTATATCTGGAATAATTTTTTATTTCTTCATTAAAAAAAATGTTGTTTTGGTAGGCAAGGACTTCATGACCAAAACAACATTTTTTTTAATGAAGAAATAAAAAATTATTGAGTTAAGAATTGAACTCAATAATCTCGAAATAAGCCTCTTGTAGTGGCTCATGTTTGTAATTGAATACTTTGGGAGGCTGAGGCGGGAAGACTGCTTGAGGCCAGGATTTTGAAACCACCCTGCGCAACACAGTGAGACCCTGTCTCTACAAACACATTTAAACAATTAGCTGTGTGTGGTGGTGCTATCTGTATTTCCAGCTACTTAGGAGGTTGAGGTGGGAGGATCGTTTGAGCCCAGGTGGTCGAGGCCGTAATGAGCTAGGATCACACCACTGTACTACAGCAAGACTGTACCTCAAAAAAAAAACAAACAAAACAAAACAGGATTTAGAAATAGAAGGCTGGGTGTGGTAGCTCATGCTGGTACTCCCAGCACTTTGGGAAGTCAAGGAGGGTGTATCACCCGAGATCAGGCATTTGAATCCTGCCTGGTCAACATGGTGGAAACCCATCTCTACTAAAAATAACAAAAATTTCCTGGGCATGGTGCTTTAATCCCAGCTACTCAGGATAATCACTTGGATCCAGGAAGCAAAGGTTGCAGTGAGCCAAGATTGCACCATTGCACTCCAGCCTAAGGGACAAGAGCAAAACTCCACCTAGAAAAAAAAAAAGGAATTTAGAAATAGAAAAAAGACAAATTCTAAGGAGTAGGGCAGAAATAATGAAAGCAGAAATTAATGAAATGAAATGAAAATACAAACACAAACTTTTCTTAAGGCTAAGCTAATGTAAAAAAAATGGAAATGCATAAGTTTGTGATTTAGAAAATACAACATGAAAATATGCCTTTTTTAAAACTGGAATTAAAAAAAATGATTTTCATTTTTAGCATGAAAACATGTTACATAGATGCAAATATGCAGTTTACGTAAAATATAATTAACATATTTTAGGTATAATTCAATAAATTTTGACAACTGCATGTGCCCGTGTAACCACTCAAACTTTTCCATAACCATGGACACTTCCCTGGGACACCCTTCTAGTCAAGTCCCTCCTCTGCCTACTCTGAAATATTTATATCCGATTTCTTTCACTGTATATTTGTTTTCCCTATTCTTAAAATTTAGATAAATAGAAACACACAGCATGTGTTCTTTGAGTCTGGTTTGTTTCACTCGGTATAATATTTTTGAGATTCATGAAAACGCTAGTGCAAAATTGTAACTGAGACCGTGAAAGAGCTCTGACCTCACCAACTCCATCTTGCTTCTAACCTGCAAGCTTTCCTTGTTCATTCCTGGGTGTAGGCTGAACCAACTTTGGAAGGAACCTAGTTTATAGTTCCAAATAAACTTTCTTCTTGCCTGAGGACTAGACTGCTTTTGTAGGACTAACAAATTAGCCAAAAGATGAGAAATTGTGGTTTAGGAGCCATGAACCTAGAGGCTACAAGATTCTGAGCCTCCCCAGATAACTCCTGGAGATAATATTACTATTCTAAAGCCTAAGATCAGGTCAGACCCTGCCCCTGATAGATCAGCTGGCACCACCCAGGTAATCTACCTCGTGTCCCACACCCAGGAACTGACTCAGCATCAGCAGCTTCAACTCCCTATGATTTCATCTCCGACCCAACCAATCAGCACTCCCGATTCACTATCTCCACCCAACCCACCAAATTATCCTTAAAACCTCTGATCCCTAAATGCTCAGGGAGACCAATTTCAGTAATAATAAAACTACGCTCTTCAGTATAGCTAGCTCTGCATGAATTAATCCTGTCAGGCAGTTACATTCATAGGCATTGTATGCATGAAAAGTGCATTTATTTATATTGTTAGGTAGTTTTTCATTTTTTAAGTGTACCACAGTTTGTTTGTTTTTTTTCTGTTGTTGACATGTGAGTTGTTTCTAGATTTTGGATATTTTGAATAAAGTTGCCATGAACTTCCACATTAGGGTCTTTTGTGAGCGCATGTTGATGTCACTTAAATTTCCCAAAGTGAAAATGTGGAGTCATAGAGTAGGCGTACACGAAACTTTATCAGAAATTGCCAAACAATTCTCCAAAAAGGTTGTATAATTTTAATTTTCACCAGAAATGTATAAGAATTCCACATTTTCCACATCTTTATTAACACTTGGTGGTGTCAGTCTTTTACAAATTTTCAACATTCTCATAAAGGTGTTGTGTTTTTTAATTGTGGTTTTAATTTTCATTTCCCTGAAGATTAGTGATATTTGGAGCTTTTCTTATGCTCTAATCATCATATCTTTATAGTGTGTCTATTCAAATTTTATATCCATTTTTATTTTTGAACTATTTGTCTTAAAAATGATTGCTAATTTTTCATATATTCTGAATACATTTTTTCAGATAAATTCACTATATATATAATATGTAAAAAATATTTTCTCCCAGACTGTGTCTGTTCTGTTAATTTTCATAGTATTATTTAATGAGCAGATAGTTTAATTTTTAACCCAGTTATAGCTTTTAAAGTGGATTTTTTTGGATAACATATAATTGATTTTTGCTTTCTTATATGATAAAATCTACTTTTTAATTGAGGTGCTTAAAATGTTTACATTTGATTGATGTCTTCTAGTTATTTTTCATTTGTCTCATCTCTTCTTTTCCCCTTTTCTTTCTTGGTTGGTTTGAGTATATTTTACGATTCCATGTTATTTGCAATATTGGCTTATCAACTATGCATCTTTTTAATGTATTTTTACCTTACAACAGTCTATCTTCAAATAACATAGTGATAAAATGCCACTTAATGTATAGCGTAAAAACCTTACAACATGTGGTGTTTGGTTTTCTGTCCTTGGGTCAGTTTGCTGAGATTGATGATTTCCAGCTTCATCCATGTCCCTGCACCTAGGTAACAAACCTGTATGTTCTGCACATGTACCCCAGAACTTAAGGTATAATTAAAAAAAAAAAAACCTTGCTACAGTAAATTTCTAATAATTTCCTACTATCTATTGTGCTATTATCGTATTGAGGAATAGAAATTAAATTCTAAGGCCCCCAGCTTATTAAACAGGCCCCTTGGCTACAGGGACCCAAGCAAAACTTTGAAAATTGATTTCTTGGCTGTGCTGGTATAGGAAGTCAGACACATTCCATTATATCCTTACCCTTGCTAAATGCCATTAGCCTTTTTTTCCTAAGGGCTAAACAGATATCAGTCCTTTGGAAAGACTACTCTACCTCTGATATCAACCAGCTGCCTAACACTGTTGTCCATCCATTACTTCAGTTTCTACAAAACAACTGACCAATATTCCTTCTTGAACACTTTGTTTTCCTTTGGATGGAAGGGAATTAGTTCCAACTAAAAGAAGACAAATAACTGCAGTGTAATACTCAGGACATGCAACAAGTAAAATATCTGGGGAAAGGAAAACAATTTCAGTGGTTCAGGGAACCAGAACTTTGCAGGAATAAAAGAAATCAGGAAAGATTTATTTCTTTGTGCATGTATTTTAAGGCCATAAAACTCCCTCTGTTGAATGATTTAAGTGTATTTCACGAACATTGCCTTGGAATTTACATTTTCTTCTAAATATTTTCTAATATTTCTTATGATTTCTTTCTTTTTCCTTTTTTTCCCGTATTTATTTATTTTATTTTGAATTTTTAAAATATGTTTCTTAGTTTCCAAACATTCTGAGGGCAGATGTAGATTTCGTTGGCTATTTGTTTTATTGTTCACTTCAAACTGTACCGTATGAGGTCAAATAATGTAATCAGTTGCTAATATCAGCTCTTTGGTTGGTACTTACTGAGTCTGTTCTAGCTTGTGGCATCCTGTTCCACATGCAGTTTTGTTGTTGTTATTGCCATATCAGGGTTCATCATACACTACCCCAAAACATGATAGCTGGCATTTGAGAAAACAGCAGAAGCAGGAAGGACACATTCACCTTCCTCTTCCCCTTTTCCCTTGAAACAAGTCATAAATCCCAGGAAGGTCACTCTCTGAGCTCTCTCCCTCTTCCCCTGAAGCAGGTCGTAAGACCATGATTTGAGGTGCTCTCTCCATACCTGGAAGAAAGGAACATTTTTATCTCTGAAGACACAGGGCTGCAGAGAAGAACCTGCACAGGTAGGCTGTGCTAAGTTTTCTTGTTTATTACATGAGATCACATGTAATATGATCTTTTTTAAGAATCATTCCTCTTCACAAGCATCCACCTCTTTGTCAAGCATCAGCATAAAAGCATGCATGTTGGCCGGGCACGGTTTTCAAGCCCGTAGTCCCAGCACTTTGGGAGGCTGAGGCAGGTGGATCGCAAGGTCAGGAGATGGAGACCATCCTGGCCAACATGGTGAAATCCCATCTCTACTAAAAATACAAAAATGAGCTGGGCATGGTAGGGTGAGCCTCTAGTCCCAGCTACTCGGGAAGCTGAGGCAGGAGAACCACTTTAACCCAGGAGGCGGAGATGGCAGTGAGCTGAGGTCGTGCCACTGCACTCCAACCTGGCAACAAAGCAAGACTCTGTCTCAGAGAAAAACCCAGCATACAGGTTTACCTGTTTCATTTGGTCTTCATTTTCTTGTGAAGGTTCCTATATCACATAAAACTTTTATTAAATAAACTTGTATGTTTTTCTCTTGTTAATCTCTCTGTTGTTAGAAGGGCCTGAAGCATGAAGCTAGCAATCAATGAGAAAAAAATATTTTTTTCATCCCCTACGGTGATAAAATATATCGAGATAAAAGTTTCCATTTTAAGCATCTTTATGTGTACATTTGACAATTCAGTGCCATCAATAAGGTTTTATATTCTTTGTTAGTTTCAGGTTTATGCACGTACCAAATCAACATTATTATATTGCCTAAATCTTCTGAACTCCTATTAATTTTTTTGCACCCTTTACTACCCATGATTGAAAGAGGTGCAAGTTCTCTCATTCTGTTTGTAATTTTTTTCTAGCAGATTTGTAGTTTTACACCATATACTTTGAGTGTATATCATATACTTTGACACCATGGTGTAAGATTAATAATTATTTAATCCTCCCAGCATCTTATCTATATTTTTCTTATCAATACATAAATATCCTAATTAAGTCATACACATGTTTGCCTTAAAATGTATTTCATTTTATGTGATTTTGTTACCAGGATCAAGCTGAGTGACCTAAGGTCAAGGCACTTCGAGTAGATAGGACAGTATCAGATTTATTTTTTTTTCAGTGGATGGTCATGTGAAAATAGCTATAAACCTCATGGGTGAAGAGGAAATTCTGTGGGATGAAAAACAAAGGCAAATTTGTATTTGATTCAATTCTCTGAGGAATCACTTTGCTTTTCCTTCTTTGTGGTTGGTCAGCTTTCCTCAAAGATCCCAGCATGCTGCTGCTCTGTGTGACTCTGAGTCATCCACTCTAAAGTGACCTGGGCGTCTGGCACTTTTGGAGACAGGATCTCTTTTGCTTCTGTCTTTCATGTCTGTGCTATTTTCAGCCTCAGGGGAGTTTTATATACAACTCGTTCTCTCAGGCATGACTCCCCCAAGCCACCTACTGCCTTGTTTTGCATCTTGGCCACGCAGGTCTGTAGTGGAAACTGTGCTCTTTTTGATGGCACATTCTATTTGAAAGCAGTCAGCATTCACCGAGACGCACCCACGCAGTATTCCCAGGAAGCATGGAAAGCCCTGCTACTTGTATTTATTTTGGTTGAATTACAACAAAAACAAACTTGGATGTTGAGTAACTGGGCCTTGATGGTGATAGCAATGAGAATAACTACAAATCACTGTAAAATACCTTACACCCACATCTTGACGGCCACTTTTAAAGAACAAACTAAAAAGCTGAACTCATACCAACATCGCTCCAACACTCATCTGTCAAGCATTTTTTGTCTATTTCACATATGAAAGGAAAAAAAAGCTGTTTATTTCAGTCAAATAAAATGTTAGATGCTATTGTCCTGTTTCAACCTCCACCACTTTGCCCAACAAAAAGATACCCAGAGTTTTAGTGTAGTTCACAATGGCTTCTGCTTTCTTACCCGCCTCACTCCTATTCTCTCTTTCAAGGACGTTTCAGTAGATCACTTTTTGAAGAGGTTGCTTGTGCTTCTGAAAGCTGTTCAGTTCCATAAAATATACCCTCTTGATGTCACAGGCGATGGCCATCCTTTGGCTTTTTTGGATCTAATGAGATGAACATCGACTTCTGCCTCTCCGTCTGTTTCCTGCATCAACCTTAAATAATAAGATTCAGAAAATATAATCAGGTTTTGAATTTATTGGAACACAAAGCTTAAGGACAGTCACCTTGGAAGCACTGATTCCAAAGAATAGAACTCAGTGTTCTGAAGTTTGGAGTCATTTATACAGACAAGACCTAGGGAAGCTTAACAGAATTTCAACATCTTTCTAAATAAAGCTTAATGACTGACTACAATGATCTGATTGGTTGAGGTAGTCTTTTTCTTTTGGGAAAGGTATATTGAACATTCCACACCGAAGATGTAACAGTCATGGGGTCTTGAGTACCATCTGGTCTGAGTTAGGTGCAGGACAACAAAAGAGGCAGTTAATCCATAGCAAAGGTTGGCTGGCTCACTGGCTCACACCTGTAATCCCAGCACTTTGGGAGGCCGAGGCCGGTGGATCACCTTGAGTTCAGGAGTTCAAGACCAGCATGGCCAACATGGGGAAACCCCATCTCTACTAAAAAAAGAAAGAAAAAATACAAAAAATTAGCCGGACATGGTGGTGTGCCTGTAATCCCAGAGACTCCAGAGGCTGAGGCAGGAGAATTGCTTGATCTCTGAAGGTGGAGGTTGCAGTGAGCCAAGATTGTGCCACTGTGCAACAGAGAGAGACTCTGTCTCAAAAACAAAAAATCTGTAACAAAGATCAGTGATTAGACAGGAAGGAAGTCTCGTCTGTGGTCTTAGTCATTTATAGAACAAGAACAATGAGGAGGAGTGCTAATCTATAAGAAGCAGAAGTTGAAACTCTATGATTCATGCTATGTGACTCAGATGACAGTCACATCTCTCTCAAGGTCACAGTGTTTGAGGTATTGCAGCAGCTTTGAATTTTATTCATTTTCACACTTGGATGTTCTTTCTGTTGTAAGAGATTTCCCAGTGAATGTGGTTTCTGATTTCCCACACTACTCTACAGTCTCTCAGATTCACATCACAAACTGAAATATATTCCTGCCCAAGTTAATAGATTTTGGGTGAGGAGGTACATTGTTTTGGATCACTTGATTCTTCTTTATTATTATTATTATACTTTAAGTTCTAGGGTACATGTACAGAACGTGCAGGTTTTTACATAAGCATATATGTGCCATGGTGGTTTGCTGTATCCATCACCCTGTCATCTACATTAGGTATTTCTCCTAATGCTATTCCTCCCCTAGCCACAACCCCCTATTTCTCCCCTAGCCCCCTAGCCCCTGATGGGCCATCATTCTCAGCAAACTGACACTAGAACAGAAAACCAAACACCCACATGTTCTCACTCATAAGCAGGTGCTGAACAATGAGAACACATGGACACAGGGAGGGGAACATCACCCACCCGGGCCTGTCGGGGGGTCGGGGGATTCTTCATTTTTATTGTGATAAAATATACGTAACATAAAATGTACCATCTTGACCACTATTGACTGCTGTAGGAGAACAGAATATGGCATCCTCATACGTGCCTCTTTGCATAAGGACTATTGTGAGCTGACTATTGTGAGAAACAGCAGGTATAGGGCAAGTTCTGAAAACAGAGTAGAAGTTACCATTTTGTTAGGAAAGTTTACATTTAATAAGGAGCTCTCCTATGGTAGGGGTGTCTCTCTCTGTGCCAGAAAGACAGGAATGACTCTAAAGTGCAAGAGACTCTTATCAACAGAGAAAGCAAGGACTGAAATCTGTGAAACAAACCTAGCTCTTGTTTACCAGACATTTCCTGATCACCTCCCCATAACTGGCCTTCCTTACGTACTTCTTTCTTTGTTTTTAACTGAAGATGGCATTTAAGCCTGAAGTATAAGCTATCCTTTGGGTGACTCATTCCTTGGGTCTTTCCCGTGTATTCCTGAGATACACATGTTCATAAACTTCTATTTGTTTTCCCCTTGTTAATCAGCATTTTTCGAGAGGGGACCTAGTTAAGAACCTGAAGGTGGAAGGAAACATTTCTCCCTTTCTGCAGCGGACGGTTCCGTGAATACGTTTACGCTGTTGCGCAGCCATCACCACCGTCTACCTCTAGAACCACTCATCTTGCAAAACTGGAGCCCTGCACCCATTAAAAATTAACTCCCCACGCTTTCCCTAGCCTCTTGGCAACTATCATTCTACTGTCTCTTTGAGTTTATATACTCTAGGTACATACTTCATATGAGTGGAATCATACAGTATTTTTCTTTTTGTGACAAGGTTAAATCACTTAATGTAATATGGGTTTTTAGGACACACTACCCCAAAATGTGGCACCTTGGCATAGTGAATTTTTTAAGCTGAGGGAATTTAAGAAACACATGCAAGAAGGTCTTTCTAGCTTTCCCCTTAAGCAGGTCATAAGACTTACAGGCAGAAGCTGCTTTCCTGGACCTGGAAGAAAGCAGCAGCCCTACCCCCGGGTTAGTCTGTTCTCACACTGCAACAAATGATTCCCTGAGACTGGATAATTTATAAAGAAAAGAGGTACCTATGCAACTATCTTGCATGTTCTGCACATGTATCCCAAAACCTAAAATGCAATTTAAAAAAAAAGAAAGAAAAGAGGTTTAATTGATTCACAGTTCGTGGCTGGGGAGGCCTCAGGAAACTTAGAATCATGCCAGAAGGCAAAGAGGAAGCAAGCTTGTCCTAGCACAGCGAAGCAGTAGAGAAAGAGGGAAAGCGTGAAAGGGGAAGTGCCACACTTTTAAACCATCAGGTCTTGGGAGAACGAACTCACTACCACAAAAACAGCAAGTGGGAAATCCTCAACCGTGATCCAGCCACCTCCCATCAGGCTCCTCCCCTGACACATGGAGCTTGTAATTTGGTGTGAGATTTGGGTGGGGACGGGAAGGAACCTGAGTGTGCACAGCCGGCTGGCCCCCAGCCCAGGGCTCTTAGCTCACACTGTCTGCCCTCACATTTCTCCACGACTCCCCTGTTTATCAAAGCTAGCAAAATATTCAGGCTTAACCTCTTCTTTGGATCTTTATTTACTTATGAAAGTTTCTGCATCACATAAAACATATTAAATAAATTTCTATGCTTTTCTTTTGTTAATCTGTTTGATTTCGTTGTTGTTGTTGCTGTTGTTATAAGGCTCCCCCGGCAAGAACTCAGAAGGGAAGAAGGAACAGATGTTTTACCTCCCTGCGATGCACTCAGAGTTCTTCCATGTGATGATATGTTAGAATCTCCTTTATAAGGCTGAATAATATTCCATTGTATAGATATATCATATTTTGCTTATTCATTCATCCATTGATGGACTAAGTTATTTCTAACTTTTAGCTGTTGGAGCTATTGATCCAAATATATATTATGTATATATATAAATATGTATGTATATATAAATATATAGTTATTATTTTTTAGATTAAAGTACTTGTGAAATGCTACTTTGCAAACCATAGAGATGAACATATAATGTCTTTTCTTTGGAACCCTTAATACGGTGAATTATTTTAGTCAGTCCTAATATTTAACCATCTTCAACTTCTTAGAATGATTAATAATTTTTAGCTTTTAACAAATTATTTATGAAACATAAGATTTTATTAAAGTTGTAAGAATAGTACAATGAATTTTTCTATATTCTTTACCTAAATTTATCAGCTGTTAACTTCTACTATATTCATTCCCTGCTGATTAGATTTATATTTTTTGAATGACTAGAGAGGAAGTTGTAGGTATCATTAACCTATTCCTCTAAATGTATCAACATCTATGAACTAAAAACCAGATTATTCTCTTATATAATCACAGGGACAATTATCACATTAGGAAATTGTTAACATTGATGCCATGCTATTATCTAAACGACATTCTCCATTAAAATTTTTCCATTGTCCCCGCAGTGTTTTTACAGCTTTTACTCTTCCAATCCAGAATCCAAGCCAAGGTGGTCCACTAAATTTAGTTGTCTTGTCCCTTTAGCCTGTTTTAATGTGGACACATTTCTCAGGATTTATTTTCCTTTCATGACAGTAAAATTTTGAGTAATACAGGTCAATTGTCCCTCAAATCTAGTCTTTTGTATGTTAATGATTAGGTTTGACTCATGTATTTTTAGCAAGAATATGGTAGAATTGACACTGAGTTCTCTCAGCACATCCCACACATCAAGAGACATGGGATGTCAGTCTATTCATTCTTGGTCATGTGGACCTAGATACCACGATGCCTACGAGGTTAAATTAAACATTTTCTTTTTCATAATTAATAAGTAATCTGTAGTGTTGGACCAATACCCAAGACTACAAAGTATCTTTTTCTTTTTTAAATTTTACCCATGAATTTTAGAATCGCTTAATGATTTTTGCCTGTACCAAATATTACTATGCTGGTAGCAACATAGTATTTCAAACTCTGTCATTTCTTTTTTATATTTATTGGTTGGCATTTTACTATAGGGAAGAGCTTTTGCCTCTTCTTAGCTCCTCCCTCTTTTGCTTTTCTTCCATCCTTCCTTTCCCCTGTTGTTCTGTTCCATGGACACATGAATTCCTTTTCCCCCGATGACTTATAGTCCATTACTATCCTTATTATGTATTCTTTCATTGTACTGCCAGATTCCATTTCTTAATATTTTATTTATTTGCCATCAATATTTATAAGTGTATCTGGTTTTAGTAAAGCTATTATTTAGGTGTCATAAGAGTAATTAGAAAACTCTACAACAATTGAAATAACATAAAAATTCATCTGTTTCTTCTAAGTTTGGAAAAACTTTCTTATAAACGTTTTGAGATTGAGTAAATCCTTTGGTCTCTCAATTTCATTAGTTTTGTAGTAATACTTTCACTTTGTCCTAGATTTAATCTTGTCTAGGACAGAATTATTTGAAGTATTTTTATAAATATTTTAATATTTTCAAATCTGGTTATTTTTCCCTTCTCATTTCTAATCAGACCTTCTTAATTGCTTACCTACCTCTTGATTTAGCTATCTACTGAGTTTTATCAGAATTATTATTTGTTTTCCACTTAAATGTATAGCCCCTAATAGATGTATCAGTTCTGTCACTTTTTTGTTCCTGACTTACAATATACAACTCTATTAATTGTTCCCTTCTCCTTTTCCTAGGTTTGTTTTCCACTACTTTTTTACAAGCTAAGTTTTATTTTAAATTATATTTTCCTCTGAGAAATAAGGTTTGGCAATAAGTCATTAATTCCTTTTTGGTCCTGAAGTTGTTTTAAAGCTGTTTTTGTCATTTCAAAATGAATGGGATTTTACTATTTTGTTTTTACAGTTGGTCCTTATTTATAACATTATTTCATAGCCAGAGATACATAATTTTTACTCTTATTTTCTGTTTGTTTGTAGTATATTATTAGCTTTTATTGATGTTCCAATGTTTGAATGGAAAATTCAATATCTGTTTATGAGATATACATATTAATGTATTTTAGATACTTGATACACCTTATTATCTCATTCAAATATTCTATAGATGTACTTATTTTATATTTGATTGTGAAGGACTAAGAAAAGCATGTGTTAAACACTCCTATTGGTGTTTTATGTTGATCTCTCTTTGTAATGTATATATAACAATATAAAAATAACTTTTCAAGGCTGAAATTTAACCTTATATTACATCCCCTGCTTTATATTTTATTTATGTTTGCCTGTTTTTTCTCTGTTTACTTTGCCATTGAGTAGGTCAAATGTAACAGATGAAATGAAGAGAGGCCCAGAGAAAACTGTGAGTGAACAAAGACCAGGCTGGCTTTGTCCTCCCCTCCCGTCTTCTCCCACCCAATAGAGTTCCTGCTATTGTGCTTTCCCTGCATGATGAGAGGTCAGAGGTTAATGGGTTGAAAGACGTCTTATCCTCCCTAAGAGATTTTGTCTAATTAAATAATTCAAACTTAAGCTGTTGGAACTTGAAATTATTCTGAGCTTTGAAAGGAATGTAGCTATGCAGCTGGAGTCATGTGGCATGCAACTACAGTTTCTGCACTTTTTTCCTGTAAATAGGAAGACAAAAAGGCACCAGAGATAAGACCTCCTTAGACCACTGGCCCTCCTCACAGAGAAATCTAGTAATCTTCCTTGGGATGTAGCAATCTGTAAGCAATCCAATTACTTGCTGTAACATATGTAGTGATCTTGTATTGAAAATGTTGTAATTCTACAGTTTCTCTGTCTCTGACTATATGACTCTCCGCTTTGAAATGCTGACCCCATTCATTTGGAATTGGTGCTCCCAGTAGCAATCCTCAAGCTTTGTGCTTCAATAAACTCTACACTTAATTACATTTTCTGAATCTCATTATTTAAAGTTAATAGTTTCGTACCTACAGTAATGAATCTCAATGAATAAATTAGTCTCTGTCTTAGTTCCTTTTGTTATTGTTGTTGTCATTGTTGCTATAACCAAATACCCTAGACCAGGTAATTTGCGCATTTAAAAGAAACTTCTCTCCTATAGTCCTGGAGGCTAGGAAATCCAAGGTTGAGGGACTGCATCTTGTGAGGGCCTTCTTGCCGGTGAGGACTCTGCCAAGTCCTGAGACAGCAGAGGGCATTGCATGGCAAGAGGCCTTATAAGTCAAACTGGCTTTTATAATAGACTCAGTCTCTTGTTAACTAACCCATTCCCTCATGTATCAATGAATTCATGAATGGATTAATCCTTTCATGAGGGTAGAGCCCCAATGACCCAGTGATTTCCTAAAGATTCTACTTCTTAATACTGCTGCACAGGGGACCAAGTTTCCAACACATGACTTTTTAGGGAACACAGTCAACCCATAGCAGTTCCTGTGACAAAGTGAGAAATATCTTTTGTGCAGTGTGTGCTCTCAGGCTCCTCAGATCACACTGTTCCTAATGCCCATGAGCCTCCTTTGATGCTATTCCTAGTTCCTAGTAGTTGCTACACCATGCCCCTGTGATTGGAAGGGTCTTCACTTATCTATTGTTTAAACTCTAAGTGCCTTTTCTGCACACTGTGAGAGTGTCTGTAATATTTACTGTCCTGCAATGTGCTAAGCACTGTTTTACTGTCTTGCACCTTATCCTGAAGTAGTAATAGCTCATTTCTTCAAGATCTTAATGATATATCAGGCATTGAATTAGTGGTTTTCATAGTTGTTCATATCAACCCCACGAAGTTGATATCAAGAAGCTTTCTGCTGCAGTGAGAAGATCACTTGAGCCCAGGAGTTCAAGATCAGCCTGAGCAATATAGTGAAACCCTAATTTAAACAAAACAAAAATAACAAAAAAGAAGCTTTCCAGAGATCACACAGCTATTAGCGATGGAAATTTGAGACCAGTTCTGCATGACTTCCACACTGTTTTTTTCTCCAGCTTCAGGTGCCAAGAATCACTCAGGGTGGTCATTGAGAATTCCAACACTCAATAACACCAAATTCTGATTCTATAGGTATGTGGTGGTGTTCAGGAACTTAAATATTCATTTTGTACCTCAGCTAAATCTGAAGCAAATGGTTTAGAGTTCACACTTTGAAAAATTACACAAACTATATGGGATAAGGCCACGGTGTTTAATTATGCCTCTGACAGCCCAGCTACTCTCATTGGCTGATTAAGAACCTTATCAGAAATGTAAATTTTGACCTCTGATATGAAAGTCTCATAAAAATACCTACTGATTCTGTGTTCTCTGGGGAAACAGGTTAAAGAAAAATACAAGTTTTGTTCTGATCAATCCAGCTTTAAGTCACTATAGTGTCTAAGAAAGTTGCTATTCAGATCAAGTGCAGTGGCTCATGCCTGTAATCCCCAGGCTTTTGGAGGCAGCTGTAGTGGCTTGCTTGAGGCCAGGAGTTTGAGACCAGCCTGGCCAACGTGGTGAAACCCCATCTCTACTAAAAATACAAAAATTAGCTGGGCTTGGTGGCCAGGTGCCTGTAATCCCAGTACTAGGGAGGCTGAGGCAGGAGAATCCCTTGAACCCAGGAGGTGAGGTTGCAGTGAGCCAAGATCGTGCCACTGCACTTCGGTCTGGGCAACAGAGTGAGACTCTGTCTCAAAACAAAAACAACAACAACAAAAGAAGCTTGTCATTCAATCAACATAGTATTGATTTACATGATTTTTACTCATATTTACAAAGTTTTAAATAATTCACATCCCCGAATCAAAATTTTTCAATATAATTTTCCTCTTTATAGTTATGATGTCAAATACAACCTAAAGTTTTAGAGAAAGAAAGATAAAACACTGGAAAAATTAAAATATATATATATATATATGTGAATTCCGCCAGGGCACCCTCCCTCATTCTACCATTTTCATGAGGGTATTTTTGTTGAACACAGAGAGCTCTTTATTTTCTTTTAAACTGTAATAGCAAGAATAACTTGGATGACTGTTTGACCCTTACCCGTTGGGTAACTTTATTTGATAGAAAAATAAAAGCCTTATATTTAAAAGTGAGTAGGAGCAAGTGACTGGTGAGTAACACCCTTCAAAGGAAAGACCACAAAATTCAATGCAATGGTTAGTCCAGGCACAGCCCATTCATCAATCTGGATATTTCAATCAATTTCCCTCAAAAGTCTCAGTCTTCATGATCACTGTAGAAAACAGAGCAAGAGCCCAAAGTTTAGAGAAAGAAAATCTGGGAAGATTGGTAATTGTCTCTTGACTGAATATTTAACTTTGAACAAGTTGTCAAATTCTCTGAACCTCAATTTACCCAGGCAAAAAAGAAGTCATGCCGTTATGTGAGGGGATCACTGTGAAATGAGATGGTATGTAAAGGTTCCCTGCTCCACCTTCCTGAACAAGTTCTTGTCTGTGAGGGAGCAACAACAACAGTATGGTTAGTCCTGGGTGGTTACCATTCTTAAAACTCAGCTTTATAGTTTTACTTAGAGGCTCTTCTTATTATTCTCACAACATCATTCAGCAATTCATTCTCATAATAGTTGTATTGCATATGATTAAATATGATTTTGCCTAATAAACTAGTTGTATATGTTTGATAGGTAACTTCGACAAAAGTGACAGACAGCTGGAAATATGAGATCCATCCTCTGGTCCACAGACCCTCAAAATTTTAGATGATATGGTAAGAGCAGAAGGCAGCATGGAGGGAATGTGGTAAGGGAGTGTGATACACTCTTGGTTCACAAGTCTGTTAAAAATTATAGTAAATCCAAATATACCAGTTGTATGTATTTGGTTTTCATAAACATTTTTAAATAAGTTAATTTTTTAATTGACAAATTTTTTAAGGATTTCTTTGAAGAAAAGTTTTTCACTAAAAAATCTGGGAAACCCTGATGCTACATGTTCTCAACTAGGGGAAGAAAGGTGGAATAACTGTCCACCTCACATGGCAGAACCTGGGCTTCCCCAGCTTCAACCAGTTTTCTTCAGCTCCAGCACATGGAAATCTATAACTTTATAAAGATATAAAATGCTTCTAGGATAATTCAGTAAGAGTTAAGCCCCATGTGTTATATAACAAAGATAGGTTTGATTTCTGTCCTCTTCACACCCTAGGAATGTAGAAACATCAATTCAGTACTTGAGGGGAAATTTAAAAAATAGTAATAATAATAACTGGTATTTTAAGTTAGTCATGTGACCCAAATTACATTTATTTGGAATATTTTCTTTTTGATGTGAAACTGAGCATTTATTTTAAAAGTTATAAAGCACTGGTTTTATAGTAATTCAGTGGAAGGAGATTAAATATCCTGAATGGCATGCATACCTGGATTTTTTTAACCCTCTTGAATGAGTCTAAGAAATGCATTCCAAAAATCACAACTTTCATGTTAACTTGAAATCCTGTCTGACATGAGAGACAGCCTTGGTATTTTATGGGAGCTTGGGGGAGGCAGTATGGTGGGAAAAGAAGCAGGAAGTTACTAACAGTCAAGCATCACTTTCTCATTAAAAAACCCATTGAAGTAAGAGTCCTGAACTCTTACGTGTTTGGTTCATGATCAAGTTTTGGTTTAAGCCATTAATCTCTGTGCAGCAGTGGGGGAAAAGCAAGGTTGTGTTGTTTTAGCTGATAGTCATTATCATTTTCATCAGTCTATTGTTTCACCTCATTGCAAAGCCCCAAAATTGCAAGCAGGGAACTGAAAGGCTAGGCGTTAATCTTTCTGACCATGAAGAAATATTAATCCTTCCTATTTCCATCATCACGTTTGCTCTAACACAGCTGAAGGAGAGGGAAAAACTATTGTCTTCAGCAAAAAAAAGGTATCTTTCTCAAAAGGAGACAGTCAGGATGGGATTAATCCATTGCTTTGGGAGGTCTTTCATCTTAACATAATTTGAGGCAGGGTGCAAAATAAAAATGAAATAGCTAGAATAGGACGCAAGCATAATTGGAGATGTTATCAGGTGACTGCCATAGCTCAAGTGTCTCCTGTGCCCCAAAGCCAGTCTAAAGGGTTAGCATAATTCTATTTTCCTAACACAAAACAATATGTACCAATCAATACATCTGTAGAATATGTCTTTGGCTATAAGTTGGCTGAACCAGGAACACCTCAAGCAGTGCTGTATATAGAAGAAATGGTCATTTTGGTAGCTTGGTACCTTGGAAAGAGAATATTGATTAATGTGACGCCTCAGGCATTTAATTATACCTTCCCAAAACATTGTTGAGACCTTTCCAAATCTACAATTTTTGTGTCAATACTCAGTGAGAGCTGAGGACATCATTTAAGTGAGTGACAAGGCTGTGAATGTATGGCTGCCTTGAGTGTGTGCAGGAAACAGAGGGCACAGCCCATCAGAGTGGCATAGAATTTGGTGAGGGGATATTGACAAAGGTGGAGGAGAGGAGGTGGGAAAGCCTAGGGGCTGTGCAGGACCCCAGGGCTAATGACGGAGGACAGAGGAGAGGAGGCGGGCACCAGGCCTGGGAACCACAGGTCAATAAAGGACGCTGGGCCAAAGGGCAGAGAGGAAATCTGTTTCTTCTCTGCCCTCCTTCCTCCTGCTGGGGCTACCCATAGGCCAAAGGGAAGAGAGAAATCAGAGCCTAGATGCCCCGCGTCCAAAACGCTGCGGGAGCGCAGGAGGGCAGTGAAGGGTGGAAGGTGGGAGTGGCTCTGCCGGCCCAGGAGAGAACTGTGCAGTCCTGGAGAACCCACGATGGAGTTCCACAGCAGCTGCTGCAGACAGAAGGATCTGAGTCAGAACCGGAATCTACCTTTGCCCGCTACGTGGTGGAGGCAGGTCATCCGCTTCAAGAGGCCAGAGGTCCCCATTGTAGTAAAGCAGCATTCGGAGACTGGTAAGGAAGGAAAGAGTTACAGTTTCTTTCTTTTGTTTATTTATTTATTTGAGACTGGGTTCTCCTCTGTCGCCCAGGCTGGAGTGCGGCCTCCAGCTGATCCAGAGATTCTCCTGACTCAGCTGCAGGGACTACAGGTGGGCACCACTATGCCTGGCTAGTTTTTAAATTTAGTAAAGACAGGATCTGGTGATGTTGCCCAGGCTAGCCTTGAAGTCTCAAGCTCAAGTGATCCTCACACTTTGGCCTCCCCAAAGTGCTGGGATTACAGGCATGACTTACTGCACTCAGCCTTAAGTTACCATGTTCAGGTTCTCAAGCCTTCGCACATGAAAGCACCAGATCTGATCTGGCTTCCGGTCGCCTCCACTGACACAAGTGGGAGAGGATGTGTTCATGTGGGTGCAGATGTCCTCTGTCCAGGAAGTGGCCCCCAGGAGCCAGACTGGAGGTAAATGTGCAGCGGGAGTGCCAGGATGCAATGCCACTGGGCAGGTGCCTGGGGCTTCCCCCAGCGCGCATGGGTGAGAAGCCCCTCCTCAGGTCCCCCACCCCACCTCCGACACACCCACAGGCACAGAGGCACCATCCCTAAATCCCTTTCCGCAAGGGGGAAACGGCTTCCTGTGCAAATGGCATGAGAAGGAGAAGGCGTGTGGCTTTGCAGTCCACCCAGTGACAAGAACTTTACTATAACGTCTCATGCCAAATGGTACCATTACCTTAGGACAGCGACAGACTACCAGTTAGTTCTGAGGAAAATCTCCCTGAAATCATTTTATAGGTAGGCAAGGTTCAGATGCATAAACCAAGAAACAAGCACACAGAGGCCTCCTTGTTTCTCCAGCCCAGAATGAGCGAAACAGCCCTGCAGACTTAGGAGCTGGGCTCAGGCAATGGCAACTTGCCCCATCAAGCAAGCCGCACCCAAAATCACCAAATAACTCAGACATATTGGAAATTGTGCATCCGGCAGAAAATTTGTTGTAGCTTGTTTCAAAGCTGCCAGCAATCCCGTGAGATCTTTCCCGGTGGAGTTAAACCCGTGGTTCATTGGTAAAATATCCAAGCATCAGACCGGCTTGCAGGGCGGCCCCACCCCAGGCCAGTTCCAAAAGTCAAGCCTCTGGGAAAAGCTCTTGAATTAAAAAATATATATATTCTCTTCTCATTCACAAAATTCCTTCAATGGACTATTTTTTTTTTACTTAGGAGCTATTTCTAGATATATCCTGTCTTCAGAGGAATTAGCAGGAAAGCACCATTTCTCCAAAAATGTGTGACTATGAGAAAACAGAGGCTCCCATCTCATGCTAACTGAGATGAGCCCTGGAGGGCGCTGCACCAGCAAGGCCACCAAAGTCTTAGGTGGGCGCAGCCCTAGGTGAGAACAGACACAGAGGGACCAGGTCATAGGCTCTGGAAGGTGCTGTGAACTTGCAGAGGTTCTCACTCTAGGAATAAGTACATAAGGTAGGTCAGAGCTATTGGGAAAAATTGACTGGAAATGTAGTGAATTTCAACTGTTATTCTGAATCCATAACCAGAGGTTCCAGTCATTCAGGGAAACAAACAAAACATCCTTTAAAAATATCATTGCTCCAAAGACCATTGAAACTACAGTGAAAATTAAAGGCAACTGTCTTTTAGCATACCATTTCCACCTTGTGGAAAGGTGGCTATTCTTGATTAGTTTTCTAACATTTATCACCACTCCGGGGCAGGCTCATTTCTAAGCCATTAACTCATTTCTTTCATTTTGTATAGTTAATTGAAATGAAGAAATGCTGTGGCCAGGCAATAAGAGGAAATATTTCTCATAACAAGGAAATTACGATTTTATTTTATTGTTATTACTATCATTATGGTCAATTGCAGCTTATTAGTGACATTGTAGAGCTAATAAGAAACTTGGATACTTCATTCATTTTTCCTTATGAGGTAAGACATGCCAATAGTGCAAAAGTCAAAAAAGGAAAAGAGGAATAAACACTGGTGGGAGAAGTGGGCTCTTCTCTCTTGACAAGTATGGAAGAAAGCACTGGGCTGCCTGTCTGCTGTTGATAGATTAAAGCTGGTGAATGAGAGAAACAGCAAGACATGTCTGTTACTCTTGTCTATGAGGAATAATGCTGGTTAGGGAGACCAGCAGGAGTACTGACAGAAAGAAAGGAGCCCAGCAATGGAGGATGCTTTGAGACAGGCCCCAGCTGCTCTCAGTGCCCTGGCATCCTGGCTTTTCAAGACCACATCGGTTTTACCTTGAGGGCTCTACAAGGAAATGTAAGCATCCTCATGGTGCCAGCCAGGGCCCTGGTAAGATGCAGAGGCACAGCTCAATTTGGTGATATGGGGAAAGCCTGAGGAAGGGATGATTTACTAAAGTACAAGAAGCTAAAGGGGATACAGCAAAGCCTGGGACTAAAAGCACTGGACATTCTTACTACCCTAAAGAGGGCAGTGAGAGGGAGCAGTTCTGGAAAAATAGAGAGAGAGAAAGGAACTGAAACCTATGAACCAGAGGTAGCCAGACCAAGTTTGCTGCCAGAAAGGAGCAATGAAACAGAGGAGGGAGCTAGACAATAAAGACCTCCAGCCCCTGACAGCCTTGGCAACTTGGGTACAGCAGCCCATCGATGCAATTACACAGATCAGCCTCCCTGGGCAATGGTGGAACAGGTGAAGGAGCTTTGGATGGACATATGGAAGACATCCAGTGTGCTCATCCAACTGCTATTCATTGCCCCTGCTGGCCTTGTTTACTGAATTAGGAAAATGTCAGTTAAGAGGGACTGCAGTCTGGATGTAGGGACACAGGGGCTGTGGGACTCTAGGTTACAAGCAGCTTAGTTCCCAGGAGGTATGTGTATTAGTCCAATCTCACACTCAGCTGGCTGGAGCTAGAACAGCCAGGATGCAGAGTGTCTTGTCCCAAGGCTGCACAGAGCAGTGGGGCCCTTGGCCTGGCTTCCAAAACCATTTTCTCCTCGAAGTCCTCTGGGCCTGTGATGGGAGGGGCCCCCACGAAGATCTCTAAAATGCCCTGAAGACATTTTCCATTTTCTTGGTGATTAGTATATGTCTCCCCATTACTTGTGCAAATTTCTGCAACCAGCTTGAGTGAATTTCTCTTTAGAAAAATAGGTTGTTCTTTCCTACCACATGGTCAGGCTACAAATTTTCCAAACCTTTATGTTCTGCTTCCCATTTAAACATAAATTCGAGTTTCTAACCATCTCTTTGTGAACACATATGACTGTATGCTTTTAGAAAATGCCAGGTCACATCTTGAATGCTTTGCTGCTTAGAAATTTCTTCTGCCAGATAACCTAAGTCATCTCTCTCAAGTTCAAAGTTCCACAGATCTCTGCAGCAGGGGAAAAATGCTGCCAGATTCTTTGCTAAAGCATAAGCAATCGTCACTTTTACTCCAGTTCTCAAAAGTTCCTCATCTCCATTTGAGACCACTTCAGCCTGGACTTTATTGTCTTATTATTATCAACATTTAGGTCAAAGCTATTCAGCAAGTCTCTAGAAGTTCCAAACTTTCTCTCATTGTCCTGTCTTCTTCTGAGCCCTCCAAACTGTTCCAACATCTGCCTGTTATGCAGTTCCAAAATTGCTTCCACATTCTCAGGTCTCTTTATAGCAATGCCCCACTACCTGGGTACCAATTTTCTGTATTAGTCCGTTTTCATACTGCTATGAAGAGCTACACAAGATCAGGTAATTTATTAAAGGAAAGAAGTTTAATTGACTCACAGTTCCTCATGGCTGGGGAGGCTGCAGGAAACTTACAATCATGGAGGAAGGGGGAGGAAAAGCAGGCACCTTCTTCACAAGGCAGCAGGAAAGACAAAATGAGGGGGGACTACCAAACCATCAGATCTCCTGAGAACTCATTCACTATCACAAGAACAACATGAGGGAAACCACCCTCATGATTCAGTCAGCTCCTACCAGGTCCCTTCCTCCACAAGTGGAGATTACAATTCAAGATGAGATTTGGGTAGGGATGCACAGCCAAAACCTATCTGTATGACAACACACAGTAATTAGTTAGCCAGGTAGCTCCAACTCCAGGAGCACAGTTCCCTGAAAGCAGATCTGCAATTGGCCATGGGGAAAGCAGGCCTTCCTAGGCCAGGTGGTATTCTGACATCCAGGCTAGTGTCATGAGCCTTGCTGGCAGGGTCACAAGTCTCAGGATGGGCTCAGAGAGAGTGCTTTTAATCCTGAGTGATGGGCAGAGCTGTGGGAGATTTCCAGGGCCTCTGTGCACAAGGAGGGAGGGGAGCTTGACTCCTGCTAAGATTTGAATTTATTTTGAATGGGCTAATAGAGTTGTTTAAGATCATATTTAACTCATGATAGGAAGACACAATGAGTCTCTTCAAAAATAAGGTTTTATTTTGTTATTAAATAGAATATTTGTTGGTCTCCTCCTCTGTGGTGAGTATCATCCTAGGTGAAAGGATACAGGGATCAGCTAGATATCAACAAGTGTCATGGAGTTTACTTGGTAGAGGATCTAAAACCAAAAATATTTATTTCTGTGCCCAACTGGAACATTAATTCCTTAATAAAAGAGACTCTGTATATTTTGTTCTTATCAGGATCCCACAACTGAGGGTATTTGTTGACCGACTGACTGACTCATGTTAGACTATTCAGTAAGAACTTGCCTGATAGATGAAGACATTTTCTTCTTGTGCCCACTGACCTGTATTTAAGAAACATCAGACAACCAAAACCTGATGATGCATATGAAAAGTTATAACTCTGTGATAAATGAAGAATTATGACTCTTAGTTATAGGAGGAAAATGGATTTATTTCTGTCATGGCAAATCTACTACATTTGATCAGACCAGAAAGAAAAAATAACATAAAAAGACATTTTTATGTCTTGCCCTTTCCAAATTTACAGGAGTGAAATAAATATGGCATCACTATTTTACCTGCCTGAATATTCAAAATTCTGCATGTGCCAAGTCTCTCCTCAAAATGAATACTTGATTGAAAAAAAACATTGCCAAAGGAAGTCATATTTTACAGGGCATTTAGTCTATATCTTTGGTGCCCACATTTATTCCCATTAATTTAATTTTTTTCCAAAATCTAATTTAAAATTTAGCACAAGCAACTTGCCAGATTCCTACGGCATTCATTCTTTCAACCAGTCATTTTAATAACAGTTCTTAATCTTCCATTCTGGACCCTGTTGTTTTGTTCATTGACAAGATTTATAGCAGAATTATTGACTCCATATGACATAGTGTTTTTTCTGGGATCAGTTACATTACTTGAAAATGGGGAAGGGCTCCTGATGGTTGTTTTGAAAAATCTGCCCAGCATAACAATTGATAGCACTTGAGTCACATAGAGCAGGAAAAGGGAAATTAGTAAAACACTTCTCATAAAGAGCAAACTTTTGAACTTTTTGTACTTGTTTTTCTCTCAGAAAGATCAGCAGATGCATCCACTTTGGTGCAAAATGATTGGGAAAGCCCAATTTTTTAAGGGAAAAACTACTTTTCAAGAACTATGATTTTGTGTGCCCCCAGGGAACTTGGAGTTGAAAGCCAAGAATGAAGGAAATCTTCAAACTCAGGGAAAAGTCTGGCAGTCAGCCCTACTGCGAATGAGAACCAGTTCCTTCACAGCTCTGTGTGCTAAGAAATAAAGTGGAATTCAGGAGCCACCATGGCCACCGTTCTGTAGAGAGGCTGGAGTTTCTTCAGCTCACTATTATATCTGGTGTGAAAGCAGAAAAGAGGTGGCATGAATTATGGAGTTGCTGGAAAAAGAGAAAATCTGTCACGTTACCAAAGGAAAACAAAAGTCAAACCAATAATAAAACAAACAGAAGAACTAATGTCCTGTTGAAAATTCACATCAAATGTGAGAGAATCCCCAGGACTCTAGAGTTTCACTTTAGTTTATTTTGGGAGAAGGGACAATTCCACCGATAAAATCAACGGAATGTCTCATTTTCTTTTTGTGTCTTATGAAATGTAAAAGGGTGTGAATAAGAAAAAGGAGAATATTTTATCTTTTTAACAGGATAAAACAAATATTTTGATTCAAGGAGGGTGTCTCAAAAAAGAGAAAGAAAGCACTATTATTCTTGATCATAAAGAGAAGGAGCTTTCCTTTAGTCACATGTGGATTTCTCTCTAGGCAAATTATACACATATTTGTTGTTCTATATTGATGTTACTCTCCTCATGGGATTTTAGTGAGTCAACTAGAAAGTAAGGAAAGATGAAATAAGCAGTAGTTTAGTATAGATAATATGAAAATCACCAAAAAAAGATTTAATTGCTTTCATTGCTTGTCATAGAGCCATATGGAACTGTTGATAGTTGAAATGTTTCTGATTAAAGTTCAGAACTTTTGAAATTTTTCAACCACTTTCCTGTTGGATGTCTACTATGTGCTTTTTAAAAAAATAATCTGGCCAGGCACCGTGGCTCACGTCTTAATCCCAGCACTTTGCAAGGCCGAGGCAGGCAGATCATTTGAGATCAGGAGTTTGAGACCAGCCTGGCCAATATGGTGAAACCCCAGCTCTACTAAAAATACAAAAATTAGCTCAGCATGGTGGCGAATGCTTATAATCCCAGCTACTCAGAAGCTGAGGCAGGAGAATTGCTTGAACCCAGGAGGCAGAGGCTTTAGTGAGCAGAGATTGTGCTACTGCACTCCAGCCTGAATTGAATGACAGAGCAAGAATCCATCTCAAAAGAAAAAAAAACTGAGTGGGACTTCCATGAAGATGGCTGAATAGGAATAGCTCCAGTCTGCAATTCCCAGCAAGAATGCAGATGAGTGACTTCAGCATTTCCCACTGAGATACCAGGTTAATCTCATTGGGACTGGTTAGACAGTGGGAACAGCCCAAGATGGGCAAGTTGAAGCAGGGTGGGACATCGCCTCACCCAGGAGGCTGAAGGGGCTAGAGAATGCTCTCTTCCAGCCAAGGCAAATGCCATTAGGGACTTTTCTGAACACTCTGGCACTCTGGCTGAGATAGTGTGCTTTTCCCACTGTCTATACAACCCACAGACCAGGAGATTCCTTCTGGCACCTACAAAGCCAGTGCCACGGGTTTCCGGCACAAAACTGGAGAGCTGTTTTAGTCAACAGGCACCTGGAATGCCAATGAGACAAAACCACTGACTCCCTTGAAAAAGGGGGCTGAAGCCAGGAAGCCAAGTGAACTGGCTCAGTGGGTCCCACCCCAACAAAGACTGGCAAGTTAAGATCCACTTGCTTGAAACTCTTGCAGCCAGCACAGCAGTTTGAGTTCCACCGAGGACATTCAAGCTTGGTGGGGAGAGGGACGTCTGCCATTGCTGGGGCTCCGGTAGGGGGTTTCAACACACCTATGTAAACAAAGCCACCAGAAGTTACCCGGCAACTGAGCAGAGCCCACCACAGCAGCCCAGCAAGGCCTCTGAAGGCAGACTGTCAAGTAGATTCCCTTCTTGCTGGGCAGGGCATCTCAGAAAAAAAGACAGTAGCCCATGAGGGACTTACAAAGCCCCCGCCTTCCTGGGACAGAGCAGCTGGGAAAAGGGGCAATTGTGGGTTCCACTTCAGCAGACTTAAACGTCCCTGCCTGGCAGCCCTGAAGGGAGCAATGGATCTCCCAGCACAGTGCTTGAGCTCAGATAAGGGACAAGCTGCCTCCTCAAATGGCTCCCTGACCACCCCCATGTATCCTAACTGGGAGACACGTCAACAGGAGAGCTCTGCTGACATCTTGCAGGTACACTTTTGGGATGAAACTACTAGAGGAAGGAACAGGCAGCAATCTTTGCTGTTCTACAGCCCCCATCAGTGATTCCCAGGCAAGTAGGGTCTGGAGTGGACCTCCAGCAAACTCCAACAGACCTTCAACAGAGGGGCCTGTTAGAAAGAAAACTAAAAAACAGAAAGAAATAGCTTCAACATCAACAGAAAGGATGTCCACTCAGAAACCCCATTCAAAAGTCACCAACTTCAAAGACCAAAGGTAGATAAATCCACAAAGATGAAAAGGAACTAATACAAAAAGGCTGAAATCTCCAAAAGCCAGAATGCCTCTTCTCCTCCAAGGGATCACAACCCCTCACCAGCAAGGGAAAAAAACTGGATGGAGAATGACTTTGATGAAGTGAAAAAAGCAGGCTTCAGAAGGTGGGTAATAACAAACTTCTCTGAGCTAAAAGAGCATGTTCTAACCCAATGCAAGGAAATTTAGAACCTTGAAAATGTTAGATGAAATCCTAACCAGAATAACCAGCATAGGGAATAACAAAAATGACTTGATGAAGCTGAAAAACATAGCACGAGAACTTCGTGAAGCATACATAAGTTTCAGTAGCCAAATCGATCAAGCAGAAGAAAGGATGTAAGAGATTGAAGATCAACTCAATGAAATAAAGCGAGAAAGCAAGATGAGAGAAAAAGAGTGAAAAGAAATGAACAAAGCCTCCAAGAAATATGGGATTATGTGAAAAGACCCTATCTACATTTGATCGGTGTACCTGAAAGTGACAGGGAGAATGAAACTAAGCTGGAAAACACTCTTCAGGATATTATTCAGGAGAACTTCCCCAACATGGCAAGGCAGGCCAACATTGAAATACAGGAAATACAGAGAATGCCACAAAGATATTCCTCAAGAAGAGCAACCCCAAGGCACATAATCATCAGAATCACAAGGGTTGAAATGAAGGAAAAAATGCTAAGGGCAGCCAGAGAGAAAGTTGAGGTTACCCACAAAGGGAAGCCCATTAGACTCACACCAGATCTCTCAGCAGAAAGTCTACAAGCCAGAAGAGAGTGGGGGCCAATATTCAACATCTTTAAAGAAAAGAATTTTCAAACCAAAATTTCATATCCAGCCAAAATAAGCTTCATAAGTGAAGGAGAAATAAAATCCTTTATGGACAAGCAACTGCTGAGAGATTTTGTCACCACCAGGCCTGCCCTACAAGAGATTCTGAAGGAATCACTTAACATGGAAAGGAACAACCAGTACCAGTCACTGCAAAAACATACCAAACTGTAAAGACCATCAGCACTATGAAGAAACTGCATCAACTAACGAGCAAACCAACCAGGTAGTATCAAAATGGCAGGATCAAATTCATACATAACAATATTAACCTTAAATGTAAGTGGGGTAAATGCCCAATCAAAAGACACAGACTGGCAAATTGGATAAAAGGTCAAGACTCATTGGTGTGCTGTATTCAAGAAATCCATCTCACATGCAAAGGCACACATAGGCTCAAAATAAAGGGATGGAGGAAGAGTTACCAAGCAAATGAAGAGCCAAAAAAAAAAAAGCAAGGATTGCAATCCTAGTCTCTAATAAAACAGACTTTAAACCAACAAAGATCAAAATAGACAAAGAAGGTGATTACATAATGGTAATGAGATCAATGCAACAAGAAAACTATCTTAAATACATATGCACCCAATACAGGAGCACATAGATAGACAAAGCAAGTTCTTAATGACCTACAAAGAGACAGACTCCCACAAAATAATAGAGGGAGACTTTAATACCCTATTGTCAGTACTAGACAGATCAACGAGACAGAAAACTAACAAGGAAATCTAGGACTTTAAACTCAGATCTGGACCAAGCAGACCTAATTGACATCTACAGAATTCTCTACCCCAAAACCACAGATATACATTCTTCTCAGCACATCTCACTTACTCTAAAATTGACCACATAATTGGAAGTAAATTACTCCTCAGCAAATGCAAAATAATGGAAATCATAACAACCAGTCTCTCAGACCAAGTGCAATCAAATTGGAACTCAGGATTAAGAAACTCACTCGAAACCACACAACTACACAGAAACTAAACAACCTGTTCCTGAATGACTACTGGATAAATAATGAAATGAAGGCAGAAATAAAGGTGTTCTTTGAAACCAATGATAACAAAGACACAATGTACCAGAAACTCTGGGACACATTTAAAGCAGTGCCTAGAGGGAAATTTATAGCACTGAATGCCCACACGAGAAGTGCGGAAAGATATGAAATCAACACTCTAATGTCAAAATTAAAAGAACTAGAGGAGCAAGATCAAACAATTTCAAAAGCTAGCAGAAAGCAAGAAATAATTAAGATCAGCACAGAACTAAAAGAGATAGAGACACAAAAAATCAATAATTCCAGGAGTTGGTTTTTTGAAAAACTCAACAAAATAGATAGACCATCAGCCAGACTAATAAAAAAGAAAAGAGAGAAGAATCAAATAGATGCAATAAGAACTGAAAACAGGGATAATACCACCAATCCCACAGAAATACAAACCACCATCAAAGATTACTAAAAACATCTCTATGCAAACAAACCAGTAAATCTAGAAAAAATGGATAAGTTCCTGAACAGTTGCACCCGCCCAAGACTAAGCCAGGAAGAAGTTGAATTCCTAAATAGACCAGTAACAAGGTCTGAAGTTGAGGCAGCAATTAAGAGCCTACCAACTTAAAAAAGTCCAGGTACAGACAGGTTTACAGCTGAATTATACCACACATACGAAGAGGAGCTGGTACCATTTTTTCTGGAACTATTCCAAACAATACAAAAAGAGGGAATCCTCCCTAACTAATTTTATGAGACCAACATCATCCTGATACCAAAACCTGGCAGAGACACAACTAAAAAAGAAAATTTCAGGCCAATATCAATGATGAACATTGATGCAAAAATGTTCAATAAAATACTGGCAAACTAAATTCAACAGTCCATCAAAAAGCTTATCCATCACGATCAAGTCAGCTTCATCCCAAAGAAGCAAGGTTGGTCAACATATGAAAATCTATAAATGTAATCCATCACATAAACAGAACCAAAGACAAAAATCACCTGAATATCTCAATAGATGCAAAGGTGTTTGACATAATTCAAAAGCCCTTCATACTAAAAATTCTCAATAAACTAGGTATCAATGGATCATATCTCAAAATAATAAGAACTATTTAAGACAAATCCACAGCCAATATCATTCTAAATGGGCAAAACCTGGAAGCATTCTCCTTGAAAACTGGCGCAAGACAAGGATGCCCCTCTCACCACTCCTATTCAACATAGTATTGGAAGTTCTGGCTAGGGCCATCAGGCATGAGAAAGAAATAAAACGTATTTGAATAGGAAGAGAGGACATTTAATTGTCCCTGTTTGCAGATGACATGATTGTATATTTAGAAAACACCATTGTCTCAGCCCCAAATTTTCTTAAACTGGTAAGCAACTTCAGCAAAGTCTTAGGATACAAAATCAATGTGCAAAAATTGCAAGCATTCCTATACACCAAAAATAGATAGAGACCAAATCATGAGTGAACTCCCATTCACAATTGCTACAAACAGAATAAAATACATGGGGTTATAACTAACAAGGGATGTGAAGGACCTCTTCAAGGAGAACTACAAACCACTATTCAAGGAAATAAGAGAGGACAGAAGACACAAACTGATGGAAAAACATTCCATGTTCATGGTTAGGAAGAATTGATATTGTGACAATGGCCATACTGCCCAAAGTAATTTATAGATTCAATGCTATCCCCATCAAGCTACTAATGAGTTTCTTCACAGAATTGGAAAGAAAAAAAAAAACCTTAAACTTCAGATGGAACCAAAAAGAGCTGGCATAGCCAAGGCAATCCTAAGGGAAAAAAAAAGCGGGAGGCATCATGCTACCTGACTTCAAACTATATTACAAGGGTACTGTAATCAAAACAGCATGGTACTGTTATCAAAACAGAGATATAGACCAGTGGAACA
The DNA here is from genome assembly GCF_049354715.1 of Callithrix jacchus. NCBI lineage: Eukaryota > Metazoa > Chordata > Mammalia > Primates > Cebidae > Callithrix > Callithrix jacchus. Next base: position 51,435,388 of record NC_133514.1, on the reverse strand, counting down.
GAACAGAGGCCTCAGAAAGAACACCACACAACTGCAACTATTTCATTTTCAGCAATCCTGACAAAAACAAGCAATGGGGAAAGGATTCCCTATTTAATAAATGACACTGGAAAAATTGGCTAGCCATATGCAGAAAGCTGAAACTAGATCCCTTCCTTATACCTTACACAAAAATTAACTCCAGAAGGATTAAAGATTTAAACATAAGACATAACACCATAAAAACTCTAGAAGAAAACCGAGACAATACCATTCAGGACATAGGCATGGGCAAGGACCTCATGACTAAAACACCAAAAGCAATGCCAACGAAAGCCAAAATAGACAAATGGGATCTAATTAAACTTAAGAGCTTCTGCACAGCAAAATAAATTATCATTAGAGTGAACTGTCACCCAACAGAATGGGAAAACATTTTTGCAACCTACCCATCTGAAAAAGGGTTAATATTCAGAATCTACAAAGAACTTAAACAAATTTACAAAAAAAATAAAAATCAAAAAGTGGGCAAAGGATACGAACAGACACTTTTCAAAAGAAGACATTTATGCAGCCAACAAACATGAGAAAAAGTTCATCATCACTGGTCATTAGAGAAATGCAAATCAAAACCACATTGAGATACCACCTAACACCAGTAAGAATGGCAATCATTAAAAATCAGGAGACAACAAATGCTGGAGAGGATGTGGAGAAATAGGAATGCTTTTACACTATTGATGGGAGTGTAAATTAATTCGACCATTGTGGAAGACAGTGTGGTAATTCCTCAAGGATCTAGAACAAATACCATTTGACCCAGCAATTCCATTACTGGGTATATACCCAAAGGATTATAAATCATTCTATTATAAAGACACATGCACATGTATGTTTATTGTGGCACTGCTAACAATAGCAAAGACTTGGAACCAACCCAAATGCCCATCAATGATAGACTGGATAAAGAAAATGTGACACATATACACCATGGCATACTATGCAGCCATATAAAAGGATGAGTTAATGTCCTTTGCAGGGACATGTATAAAACTGGAAGCCATCATTCTCAGCAAACTGATACAAGAACAGAAAGCCAAATACTGCATGTTCTCAGTCATAAGTGGGTGTTGAACAATGAGAATGAATACATGGAAACAGGGAGGGGAACATCACACAGGAGGGCCTGGGGGATGGGGATCTAGGGGAGATATAGGAGGGGTTAGGGGTATTTGGGAGGGATAGCATTAGGAGAAATACCTAATGTAGATGATGGGGAGATGGATGCAACAAACTACCACCATGACACATATATACCTATATAACAAAGCTGCATGATCTGCACATGTACCACAGACCTTAAAGTATAATAAATAAGTTTTTTAAATAAATCAAATAAACAAGAATTTTAAAAATAATTTTTAAAAACTGATGTAACTCTTAACTATGTATTGCTGTTACAAACTGAGGAAATCCTCCTATCCTTAAATAAAACTAGAATATTTCCTTTCAAATATTTGTGCATACTTTTATCTAGCAAATGAATATTCTGCAAATTTCCATATCAGAAGAAAAGTTCTCAACTAATTTTATTTTGATGGAGAAGGAACGTAGAGGAAATGTAATAGTTAGGGAACTGTTGCATAATTTGCCATTCCATGTGGATTTTTAATAAGGTGTTCAAAATAGGACTTACTATCTCACCTAAAGCAATTTTAAAAGCTCCAACCTTATGATTTCTAGCAGTTTATAACTTAAAATTAAAGCAAAATGTAAAAACATTTATTTCCATGGAAATCTTGATGTATCACCAAATGAATAAGCAATAAATATACAAAACAGTGTATACTGATTCCATTTTGGTAAAATATAACATAAAAATTATAGCAAATACGTTAAACAGTACAGAACTTTGTAATATTACTATGTAGATGGTTTGTTTATATATGTGACATACACGTGCAGCTGTCATATATACATGTGACAGATGTATGCATATACCATTTATCCTCCACATGTGTACATATCACACCTGTGTGTGCCGTATACACACAAATAAAGTGAGAAAGGAAAGACTGGAGTGACATACATCTATATGGTTATTTGTGGAAATTTGATTATTTATAGTCTTTGTCTTTTAGTTTTCTGTAATTTTCTAAAATTTCTGCAAGGTGCATATATGAGTGTTGAGAAATGCATATGACAGATATCATGTTGGCCTTCCAAGATTCATTATTTTACACCCTCCTGTGTTTTGTGGACAGCTGAAATGTTTGAGCTGCATTCAGGGATGCAAATAATCGAGTTGGCCAATTGGAGCCCAGTTTGGTTTGGCCAATGGGGAGCACTTGCAGGAAATTCTGAGAGAAGTCAGAATGAAGTTGTAAGTTTATTTCCCTGGCTGTTTCTCAGTAGAGTCATCAAGGGTGCTGCTTTCCCTTGACCAAGGGTCACAGCTCATACCAGGTGGTTATTTACAAACACATCTCTCTCTCTTGAGTTTCAGTAATGACCCCCTAACCCTAGGTGCTTGTACTAGTCTTGGTGTGCTATCGTATTCCTGTGGTGTTCATATATCAAGCCCACACCTTTTAAATAGTCTCTTCAATACCTCGCCACAAATAACACAATTGCATCTGTCATCTCCTTGCTATTGGAAACATAACTAAAACACAGGAATAATTTCTATGACTACATTTTTCTTGAGCTTTACTACCAATTCTGTTCTCAGAACTTCAATGATTATGGGAATTCACTGTAAACAGAGTTCAAGATAAATTCATGTAACACTATTCTGCATCAGGGTCACTGTAAGAAAAGTCAATCCCTGAGCTAAACCATCCTGAAACGAAATATGTTCTCTCTTACGTCTTAACTTTAGTTCATTTCAGCCATGGTTTTCGCTGCTCTCACCAATGCTTTGACCATCCAGGTTTGCCATATATGCTGTGAGCAGGCAAGAGTTTCTGCACTCATGAAAAAATTCAGCTGGCGTAGGCAGTATAGAAGAGGATTCCAGTGTAAAATAAAACAAAAAAATTCCATTTCTAAAAACAATGAAGTAATGGAGGGCATAAATAACTTCCAGCTTTAAAGAAAATGTGAGGACACTACCCACAGCCTGGAGAAGATGCATTGCAAAGGCCAAATAAAATAATTCCTAGAGCTCATACATGGCCAGGAGTACCATTTGCTCCCAACAGCCAGATCGGTACATACTTTACAGTGCACAGGGCGAAAGGAAGAGGACTTAGAAGGGCCTCACCCTGGCAGTGCCACCAAATCGTTCTTCCACTACAGGCTGTGCTGCTATTGCCTAAGAAAGCTTAAGAGCAATCTTTAAAATAATCAGACTGCTCCCAAGGAATGTAACTGTGCTCCAGAAAGTAACTCATAAATGTCTATAAGAATAAAAAAATTCCCAGAATTGGCCACATAAAATCACAATGTTGGGTAGTCAGTAAAAAATCACCAGTTCTACAACAAAGCAGAAAAAAACAATCCATAGTAAAGAAAATTATCAGCCAACAGAAATAGACCCAGGATGATGACAATAACAATATTGGTAGACAATGAAATCTGCACAGTCACTGTGCCTATATTCTATATGTTCAAGAAGGCGTAGGAAGGCATGAACGTGTTAAGGAGAGACAAAGAAGATATTTTAAAAGCTCAGGTTAAACTTCTACATTTGACAGGACTATTAGCAGATTAGACTGTAGAATAAAGTAACAATACATTAGAATTGATAAATTTCATCAAAACTAAAAAAAAACTTTCTCTTTAAAAGATGCTTAAGAAAATGAAAAGACAAACCACACACTTTAGGAAATATATGCTAAGCATGACCAAGTACTTCTATCTGGAATATACAAAAAATATACAACTAACTTTTTAAATGATAAAAACCAATTAAAAATATATATATTAGCAAGTACCTCATTGAAATATTATCTAAATATGGCACACAACACATACAAAGATGCTCAACATCATTAGCTATCAAAGACAATAAAACCATAATGAAGGGACTACGACACCAGTATTAGGAGGTCGAACATTTTTCAAGGCTGATAATGCCAAATGTCAAGGTAAGAAACAACCGGAATGTTCACACTGTGTTGACAAAAATGTAAAATGGAAGGACTGTTTTGAAAAGGTTTTTCAGTTTTATAAATATAGAACAAACTGGTTGGGCATGGCTCATGCCTGTAATCCCAGCACTTTGGGAGGCCAAAGTGGGCTGATCACTTGAGGCCAGGAGTTCAAGACCAGCCTGACCAACATGGTAAGACCCCGTCTCTACTAACAAAGCAAAAATTAGCCAGGTGAGGTGGCGGGCACCTGTAATCCCAAATACTCAGGAGGCTAAGGCAGGACAATTGTTTGGACCAGGGGCAGAGGTTGCAGTGAGCCGAGATTCAAGCCGCTGCACTCCAGCCTGGACAACAAGAGCAAGACTCTGTCTCAAAACATAAAAAATAAATAAATAAAACATAAACGACCATAAGATGCAGCAATTTCACTCCTAGATATTTATGCAAGAGGACTGTAAGCATATGATCACACATACACTTTTACTCATACGATCATTGAAGATTTATTTGCAATAATCAAACACTGGAAACAACCTAAATGTCTGTTGAGGGCTGAACTGTGTCTACTCAAAGTGTGCATATTGAAGCTCTGGACCCCAGTCCCTCAGAACATGCCTATTTGGAAATAGGGCCTTTAAGGGGGTGACTAATGAGGCTATTAGGCTGGTTCCTCATCCAGAAGAGGAAATTTGAACACACAAAGAGACATCAGGAATGCACACACAAAGAAAAGACCATGCAGAGACTTCTGCAGGTCAAGGAGAGTGACCTCAGGAAAAACCGAATCTGCCAACACCAGCTAATCTCTGACTTCTACCCTCCCGATCTGTGAAAAGTAAATGTCTGTTTTTTAAACCACTCAGTTTGTGACATTTTGTTAGTTTTGCTAGAAAACTAATGCAATGAAGAGATGAATCAATAAGCAATTGTTATATCCCCCCATCAGCGCAACAGAAAATTTACACATGCGGTACACACGAATCTCCATGTACTCACATGGAGTATAAGGAGCTAGACCAAAATAGCTATATAAAATATAACATGTGTTAGAAACATACTCAATTCTAGAAAATACAAACTTATCTATTGTGTCAGGAAGTAGATCTGTAGTTGCTGTGGAGGAGGGTGGGAGGAAAAAGGGAAGGATTACAAAGCGGGGCAAGAGAAAATTAGGGGAGGTGATGGCTACAGTATTCATGATTTGATTGTGAATTTCCTGGGAGCACACAATTCAGTACTCATTAAATGTACCATTTAAATAAGTAGAAGTTATGGTATGTCAAGCACATATCAATAAAGCTGTAAGTTAGTTTACACAAAACCAGCTGACAAAAGTCATCTGAGAAGTTTCTATTCACAAAGCCTTACTCTAAGCAGGGCCATGCCATAACTAAAAGAAGGAGGAACATGCAAGTGATGATTATAAAAATGTCACTTTTCCCTTTGGGCTGTCTTTCCTATTTCATTACGTTGCTCACAGTGATCCCGAAAGATGCAATTCCCAGAATAATCTTCCTAGAAACAGAAAAATCTAAAAAGTAAAAACATACATATGGGAAGAAATTTTTATTTCTCTTCCTATGGTATATTTCTCTGCCTATATCTGATATAATTTCAATTTTACAACGACCATTTTTCCCCTAAATTTTCTCAACTGGAGCTCTATAGGCTGACACTTTATATCAAATACTCAATCAGTAACCTGCATGGTGCAACTCAGTGGTGTCCAAAGTCATCACACCACTTCTACTGCCCCTAAACTGGGCTCATCTCTGAAATTTTCTTATTCGCATTAGTCACTCTTGGGTCTGATAATCTAAACACTTAAAATGCAAAGTCCTTAAAAAAAATCTGAAGCAACTAACACTTTGGTTTGAATTTCAAAGAGAATTGTCTTAAGAAAGAGGCTCTGAAAACACAAAACACAGGACTGAGCACAGAGTCAGGGTGAGGTACAGAGAAAAAGTGAGATCCACAGCCAGCGCAGTTTGCAGGAAGAGGAGGACAGGATTTCTGGACAGCTAAGGCAGTGATTGGACGATGGTAGCTTGGATAACACAAGGGAATGATAGCACTCAGGTGGGAAAGAAAGTTATAGTTAGTACATCTGGCCACTTCCCAGTTTGGGCTGGGAATCCTGGAGGCACTAACATGAACTATTTTGATGTACTCTACATAGAATCATAGCATTTCCACAGCTTCACTGAATTTTCAGAGCAGTAAAAATCAGTTTCATCTTAGAGATGGGACACTGGAGGCCCACAGAAGTTAAATGAGTGTCCAACAATACACAGCTAATTACTGGCACAACCAGGACAGAGCCAAGTGACCTAGTTCAGGTCTGGGGTTCATTCCACTACTTGAAAACATTTGAATGCCATTAGATTAAAACCAAAGTTTTGTTAATCATCATCAGCCAAGGCTTTTACCTCATTAATAACTGCAGTCTTCACAACTATAAAGCATATAGGTGCCCTGCCAGTAGTGGTGGTAATAGTCATAAGTATTCATTATAGTCACCTGAAAGCTGAGGAGCTAGAACTGAAAGGCAAACCATAAGCCAGTAGAAAGAATGAAGAAAATATGCTGCAACTACTACATAGGGCTGGCTTGAGTATTCCCAGGCCCCAAAGACTTCCACATTTATAAGGCCACTTACTCTTCCTCCCAGTCATTGAAAACATCTCTCCAACTTCATGAGAAGAACCAAACTAAGTGGAAGTGTGCGAAAGAAATCCTCTGTGGCAAGGGACTATTATTAGCTCAAGTATAGTGTTGCAGATCCCAAATCTTGGTTCTCTTCCTATCACTTCCTTTTCTTCTCACCCTCTCACATGCAGAAACATATACTCATATTCATGTCTGCGCTGAGGACCACACAGACAAGGAGCTGATAAGAAGTGAGAAGAGTGAAATCCAGACAGGAAAATTAACGACATTCTTTCACATGCTTCTGCTTCTCACAGAAATCACAAGCTCATTAACTCATTTGAGTCCCGCAAATTGCTTGTAAAGCTGGCAGCACCAGGATAATTATGTGTGGCTGATGAGGAAAGCGTGGAATGCAGAGGCATCTTGATTCTTATGATTAAACTAGGTGTGAGCATCCCTGTCTGGAGCAAAGTCATTCCTTTCAGATTTATTACGTATTTAATTGAACCCTGAGTCAGTGGGGCTGCAGCTCTTACCTTTGAAGTCTGTTAGAGTTCTATGGAGGAAGCCTTTTTAGTGCCAGGGACAGTACTGGGTATTGGTGCTAAATATTTATCTACTAAATGGGAAAATTAAAATTTAAGAAAACCATCAATGCAAAGACTCATAAATGAAGACATGCCTGCTATTTGTTTCCTATGCATTAGCGGAAACGATCAATAGAGTCAGCATACTTTGAACTGAAAAGACAACCACATTAAATGACTTCCGTGAACTACTTTGATAAGCATGAGTAATGTTTTCAGTTAACAACACAAGAATTGAGTCTTCCATTATCATGAGATTTTTTTCTTCGGCATTAGTAGAAGCATTTCCAAGTTGGAGAGAACTGAAGACTTCCGCAGGTACAATAAAATCATAAATAATTAAAATGACTTAGGCTGTCCCTTTCTTTCATATTTCCTATCCAAAAGGCCCATAAAACACTTCAATAAAAGTGCCTCTTTTTTTTGTAAACCCTAGATATTTCTTCAGTCTATGTGCTTCTACTTGATTTTATGCATCAGACATAGCAAGACATGAATTGATTACCTATTTTACAACATCATAAATATGTGTCCACCACTCGGTAATTCTGGCAAGGGGAGGTCACAAAAAATAGACTTCACTGGAGACAACCACAATTTTTTCCTTCTTCCAGAGTTTCTCTTTCCATAATCTGACCCAGAATATTAGCCACAATTAATTAATTCTATCTAATGAGTCCCTCTAAGAGTAGGCAGCATGGGAGTGACATAGCAACGGCCCATGAAGTACCTGGTACCAAAGATCCATTGTATTATTAAATATTCAAATATAATCATGCCTAATTTATTATATTTTCTCCATTTTACAGACTTAAGATTTAATAATGGTCCTGTCTAAATTTCCATAAATAATTAGGAGAACCTGGAGTTGCACCAAGTTCTCTCTGACTTAAAGATCTTACCAATTATAACTGCCTTTGCTGTTTTTCAAAAGCCTTCAGCTAAAAATAACTCATATACCAAAGCAGCATATTGTGGGGTGTCATGTTCTGAATTCCTTCAGTGTCTTTAAGCAAAAACCTGAGAGAGAAGAGGAGCAAGAAATATAGTTATCTGGTAATATTCAAGGAAACCTTGGCATTGAAACTTGCAGAACAGGTGTTAGAATTTGGAAGAAATCCAAGACAACAGTGCTTGTTTAGACTTTAGACAGAAGTTTTATCCTGACTGAAGTCTAAACAAGTGCTCTAAATAACACATCTCATAGATAAGAAAACATTGTTGGTTATAGTTTAACTTGTAGTATTTTTTTTTCTTAGTAGTCCATGAAATGATGATAAGGCTTACAGTCAGTGACCACTTAGATCCAGTGAATTATAGTATTAGGAACAGCAGATGGAATTTAGTCAAGGATAAAGATTGGCAAAGGAGTCTTATCATTAAAAAATCATTTCAAATTAAGGCTAATATCTTTTAAGTACCTAGAAGTAGACACAATAAAATCATGAAAAAAAAATTAGATCTTACCAATTAAAAAAAGTCAGACTCAGGGTGACTCTGACTCTAGCTCAATTAGTAGAAAAGGACATGAGATGCCCATTGCTTCAATTATCATCACAGCAAGATAACAACCATTTATTAAGGCAGGAGAGAAAGCGTCCTATTGTTTAATTTCTGTAGGGACAGCAATTTCTTGGATTGCTTATGTTTCCATCCTTGGACTCTTCTGTACATGTAGATTCAGTTGTAAACTGTTATTTTCTTGTTGAGAAAGCTCTTCTGGTTCTACTGGACCCCTTCTAGACAGTACCTAGTGGTAGTAACAGGGGGTAAATACCAAGTTGAAAGAGCATGACAGAGCTAGTCCAGCCCATATATACCGCAACAAGATAGATTTTGAAGTAACAATCACTATAAATTAGAGGCAGCATGGCATAGCATAAAAAGAATCAATTTGGCATGTAGTAATTTTAAGAAAAATTACTTAGCCTTTCAGAGTACCTATTTTCTCATCTAAAAAATAGATTTAAGTATGACTGTCCTTGTATATATTGAAATAAATTTTCAGTGAGATAATGCAAATAAAATATTGTGATATATTAATGGTTATTCATGATTACTATGAGTATATATTCATATATATTTATAATCCCAACTTGTCTAGAATAAGTTTGATTCTCCCCTAGGTATACACGCAAGCTTACTGAAAAAATGTTTCTCAGCATATTTCTTCACACATCTTCCACTTTCGAGAGAACAGTGTACTGTGGTCTGAAGTAAATGGGTAAATTTTGAAAACTGAATATCCCTAAATTTGGAAGGACACAGATAAGAACATGGAGCAAAACAGATGAGCATTTTTGATTCTATAATAAAAGTTTGGAACAAAAGCAATTATTCCTCAATTTGTTTTTTTCCTCCTAACTTGGCTTTCTAAAAACATCATACATATTTTTGATAAGTTCATAACACCCTCACAATCTGGATGGCAAGTGCAAGGGGTAAGAGCTGAAATTTGGGAGAGACACTTCTTAAACCTTCTTGAAGTCATTTTTTTTTTTTGCAGGTGAATTTCAAATTGAGTAAGCTAAAGCAGAAAAATATGCATATAATGCCCTCTATCACCACTCCTATTCAATATAGTACTGGAAGTTCTAGCCAGAGCAATCAGGCAAGACAAAGAAATAAAGGGTATTCAAATAGGAAAGGTGGAAGCCAAATTGTCTCTATTTGCAGATGACATGATAGTATACCTACAAGACCCCATCACCTCAGCCCAAAAACTCCTGAAACTTATAAGCAGCTTCAGCAAAGTCTCAGGATAGAAAATCAATGTGCAAAAATCACAAGCATTCGTCTACACCAATAACAGACTTAAAGAAAGCCAAATCAAGAATGAACTGCCATTCACAATTGCTACAAAAAGAATAAAATACCTTGGAATACAACTCACAAGGAACGTAAGGGACCTCTTCAAGGAGAACTACAAACCACTGCTCAACGAAATCAGAGAGGACACAAACACATGGAGAAACATTCCATGTTCATGGTTAGGAAGAATTAATATCATGAAAATGGCTATACTGCCCAAAGTAATTTACAGAATCAACGCTATCCCCATCAAGCTACCATTGACTTTCTTCACAGAACTGGAAAAAACCACCATGAACTTCATATGGAACCAAAAGAGAGCCCGCATAGCCAAATCAATTCTAAGCAGAAAGAACACAGCGGGGGGCATCACACTACCGGATTTCAAACTATACTACAAGGCTACAGTAATCAAAACAGCATGGTACTGGTACCAAAACAGAGATATAGACCAATGGAACAAAACAGAGGCACCGGAGGCAACACAACATATCTACAACTATACAATCTTTGATAAACCTGACAAAAAGCAGCAATGGGGAAAGGATTCCCTGTTTAACAAATGGTGTTGGGAAAACTGGCTAGCCATGTGCAGAAAGCAGAAACTGGACCCCTTCCTGACACCTTACACTAAAATTAACTCCAGATGAATTAAAGACTTAAACATAAGACCTGGCACCATAAAAACCCTAGAAGGAAATCTAGGCAAAACTATCCAGGACATAGGAGTAGGCAAGGACTTCATGAACAAAACACCAAAAGCATTGGCAACAAAAGCCAAAATAGACAAATGGGACCTAATCAAACTCCACAGCTTCTGCACAGCAAAAGAAACAGTCACTAGAGTGAATCGGCAACCAACAGAATGGGAAAAAATTTTTGCAGTTTACCCATCTGACAAAGGGCTGATATCCAGAATTTACAAAGAACTCAAACAGATTTACAGGAAAAAAACAAACAAGCCCATTCAAAAGTGGGCAAAGGATATGAACAGACACTTTACGAAAGAAGACATATATGAGGCCAACAATCATATGAAAAAATGCTCATCGTCACTGGTCATCAGAGAGATGCAAATCAAAACCACATTGAGATACCATCTCACGCCAGTTAGAATGGCGATCATTAAAAAATCTGGAGACAACAGATGCTGGAGAGGATGTGGAGAAAAAGGAACACTTTTACACTGTTGGTGGGAGTGTAAATTAGTTCGACCATTGTGGAAGACAGTGTGGCGATTCCTCAAGGCCTTAGAAATAGAAATTCCATTTGACCCAGCAATCCCATTACTGGGTATATATCCAAAAGACTATAAATCGTTCTACTATAAGGACACATGCACACGAATGTTCATTGCAGCACTGTTTACAATAGCAAAGACCTGGAATCAACCCAAATGCCCATCGATGATAGACTGGATTGGAAAAATGTGGCACATATACACCATGGAATATTATGCAGCAATCAGAAATGATGAGTTTGTGTCGTTTGTAGGGACATGGATGAATCTGGAGAACATCATCCTCAGCAAACTGACACAAGAACAGAAAATGAAACACCGCATATTCTCACTCATAGGCGGGTGATGAAAAATGAGAACACATGGACACAGAAAGGGGAGTACTAAACACTGGGGTCTATTGGGGGGAAAAGGGGAGGGCCAGTGGGAGGGGGAGGTGGGGAGGGATAGCCTGGGGAGAAATGGCAAATGTGGGTGAAGGGGAGAAGCAAAGCAAAGCATACTGCCATGTGCGTACCTACGCAATGGTCTTGCACACTTTGCTCATGTACCCCAAAACCTAAAATCCAATAAAAAATTAAAAAAAAAATAACTGATACTTAATATTGAATTTATAATAAAATTGAAATATTCAAGTTTAAAAAAAATATGCATACAGACACCACAAACTGTATTTCCTGGTGAAAACTATCTATTTAGAATAACTTCACATGAAAGTAATGAATTCATTTTCACAATGGAAAGAACATATCAAGGTCAAGAGGGAAGACTAACATTTCTTGGGATGCATTCCCCATTTGAGACAACCTGACTGTCAGATGATGGATTTTAGTAAATACCAAGAAAAAGCACTGGGAGACAAAGCAGGATGGCTTCCAGGCACCGGCAGCATAATCATAGCCGCTAACTCCTTCTCTACTTCCTTAGAGAGCTCCGTGAAACAACATATTCATCAAAGCAGGCATATTTACATTGCAGAAAACTCAACTTAGACTGTATTAAATAATTACAAGGATGTATTGGCTCAGGTACCTGGAAGTCCAATTGAGGAATAGGGTACAAGTTTTCTTGACTCAGATGCTAAGTGATGCTACCTTGTCATTATGTCTTTTGTGCATCAGGTCGGCTGCAGAAACAGCTCATACTTAGGTCACAGGTCCCCTGGTGCACCATTATTTTTTATGTTAATTTACATAAGCCAAAAGGAAACACCCAAAGCTGAGGATCAGCTTTCTCCCTAGTACAAGAGTTGACTAGGGAGAAATGGATACACAATGGCTTTCTAGGTATTATTTGAAAGAGATGAAAGAGGAATGGCTGCTGAATATATAAACAAAAAGTACATTGAAAATAGTATAAGCCATAATTATCTAGGACTTCTCTCATATTAATGAGAGAGAGTTTAATTCAAACTGTCCCCATTACTCAGGAAATAAGTCCATGAAAAATAGAGAAGAATCCATCTATGCTGCACTGGAACAGACAAGGATAAAACTACCTTCTCTCTAAGATGTGTGTACAGAAAAGGTAAATCATAGAACTCATGTCAGTTTGGCTGCATGAGACAGAACAACACAAAATACCAGAAGATTAAGCAACATAGAAGTTTATTTTTTCTTTCACATAAAAGAATCCAGATAAAATCTGGTCTGGTGACTCCATGGATTTTAAAAAGGAAACAAAAAAATAATCAAGGGCTTCCAGCTCCTGTTGTTCTGCTCTTCAGTGCTGGCTTCCGTTTTCAATAAGTTATCCCATCATTAAAACTATCTGTCTTTCAAAAGCTCTAGCCAGTCATTACTTCCACATTTCATGTCAAACAAAGACGAAGAAAAACCAGAAGGGTACCACCTTACTCCCACAAACATCCTCTGGAAAGTCCTAGGCAATGCTTATGCTTGCATCTGATTGGCTTGAAATGTGTCACATGAGCATAACTACCTGAAAGAAAAAAACTACTGGGCTATGCAGTCTTTCAGCAGCATATGTCGCCCAGGCTTCCACTGTCCTACAAAGGACGAAAGGAACAATAAGTATCAGAAACTACTGATTGTCTTATTCCCAGAACCTATGGAAGTGACCTAGAATAGCAAAGACAAATGAAAAACAAGAATAAGTTTAGAGGACTTAATGCAATTTGTTTTCAAAAATTACAGCAAACTTAAATAATCAAAAGAGTAATGTGTATGGCACAACATACACATCAATGGAACAAAACAGAGTATCCAAAACCTGATGCAAACATCCATAGTCATATGTTTGCAAACTGATGCAAACATACTGGCTTTTGGCAAAGATTCCAAGAAAACTCAATGAGAAGAAAACAGTCCTTCTAAAGAATGCTTGCTGTAATCATTGGATAACAGTTTGGGGGGGAAATTAAGCTCACCCATTGCCTCACAATATGCATAAAACATTAATACAAAATGGGTTATAGTTCTAAATGTATGAGCTAAAACTCTAAACTTTCTAGAAGAAAACATAGAAGAAAATCAGTGTGGCATAAGGAGTTCTTGAAGAGAAGAGAAAACTCAGAAATCGTGTTAGAAAAATATGGTACAGAGCACTAGATTACAGCTCCGGCAGAGTAGCATGCGGAGGCTCAAATTGTGAATTTTAGCTGGACTGACTGCAAGAACAAACTAGCAATCCCGAGAGGACCCACAGACCCTCTAAAGGAAGCGGACTGCTCCTGCAGGACCTGGAAGACACCCCAAATACTGTGAGTGCCCTAAAAGCAGAAGTGGGAAAGGGAAACCCTCCTCTCCCAAACACACATTCCCACTGAAGAAGCTCAAAGTCTGTCTGCAGAAGTAGTTTCTGACTTCACCTGGAGCTGAGTCAAGTTAGAGGGCTGAGAGAAATATAGGGGTAGAGGAAGCAGCAGAAAGGTCCAGCAGCTCCCTGGGTCCTGGAACAGGCCGTTCCTGCCTTGTACCACAGGGATCCATCAGCAGATGGGCAGAGGAGTAAGGGTAAAACTCCATAGGGAGAAGAAATTCTCTAGCTTAACTTTGTAACAATTTGAACCAGGTGAGAAGCCTCCTGACCAGAACTCGGAGGAGGGTGGAAATTAACAGGCAAGGGAAGAACCAAGCCGTTTTCTCTCACAGCTGGGAGGTGAATAGCTTCAGACAAATTTTCAACCCGTCTCACCCTCCGCCTGGAAACAGACTAGGGGCTGTTGAAGGGGTCGTGGGGAGTGAAGCCAGCCCTTCAGTTTGGATGGCAGCTGGGTGAGGTCTGTGACTGCTGGCTTTCCCCCACTTCTCTGACAATCTGCATGACTCAGCAGAGGCAGCCATAACCCTCCTAGGTACACAACTCCAGTGACCTGAGAGTCTCACCCTCATCCCTCACAGCAGTGGCATCAAGACCCACACAAGGAGAATCTAAGCTCAAACATGCATAACCCTGCCCCCACCTGATAGTCCTTCCCTATCAGCCCTGGTAGGGGAAGAAAAATGGTAAGTTCTAGGGCCCTTCCCACTGCTGGTTCCTCTCCACTACTGCTACTATTGCTGCTGCTGATGCTTTCTGGAAAGCATCACCTCCTGGCAGGAGGCCAACCAGCACAAAAACAGAGCATTAAACCAACAAAGCTAAGGACCCTCATGGAGTTCACTGCACCCTCCGCCACCTCCACTGAAACAGGCACTGGTATCCACAGCTGAGAGACCCATAGACAGTTCACATCATGGGACTCTATGCATACAACCCCTAGCACTAGCCCAGAGGCAAGTAGACTCACTGAGTAACTAGAACCAGAAGAGAGACAACAATCACTGCAGTTTGGCTCACAGGAAGCCACATCCATAGGAAAACAGGGAGAGAACTACATCAAGGGAACAACCTGTGGGACAAAAGAATCTGAAAAATAGCCTTCAGCCTTAGACCTTCCATCTGACAGGGCCCACCCAAATGAGAAGGAACCAGAAAACCAACCCTGGTAATAAGACAAAATAAGCCTCTTCAACATCTCCCAAAAAAACACACTAGTTTATCAGCAATGGATCCAAACCAAGAAGAAATCCCTATTTACCTGAAAAAAAAAAATTCAGGAGGTTAGTTATTAAGCTAATCAGGGAGGGACCAGAGAAAGGTGAAGCCCAATGCAAGGAAATCCAAAAAAAAATGATACAAGAAGTGAAGGGAGAAATATTCATGGAAATAGATTTTTAAAAATCAAAAATTCAGTAAACTTTAGAAACACTTTTAGAAATGCAAAATGCTCTGGAAAGTTTCAGCAACAGAATTGAATAAGCAGAAGAAAGAAATTCAAAGCTCAAAGATGAGGTCTTCAAATTAATCCAATCCAACAAAGACAAAGAAAAAAGAATAAGAAAATATGAACAAAGCCTCCAAGAAGTGTGGGCTTATGTTAAATGACCAAGCCTAAGAAAAACTGGTGTACCTGAGGAAGAAGAGAATTCTAAAAGCCTGGAAAACATATTTGGGGATATAATCAATAAAAATTTCCCCAGCCTTGCAAGAGAGCTAGACAGCCAAATACAGGAAGCAAAAAGAACACCTGGGAAATTCATTGCAAAAAGATCTTCACCTAGGCATATTGTCATCAGGTTATCCAAAGCTAAGATGAAGAAAATAACCTTAAGAGTTGGGAAACAGAAGCACCAGGTAACCTACAAAGGAAAACCTATCAGATTGACAGCAGATTTCTCTGCAGACACCCTGCAAGCTAGAAGGGATTGGGGCCCTATCTTCAGCCTCCTGCTGACAGAATTCACCGTTACCAAATCACCACTACTAGAACTGCTAAAAGGAGCTCTAAATCTTGAAACCACTCCTGGAAACACACGAATCAGAACCTCTTTAAAGTGTAAATCACACAGGACCTAAATACAAAAATACAAGTTAAAAAACAAAAACAACAAAGTACACAGGCAACAAAGAGCACAATGAATGAAATGGTACCTCACATTTCAACATTAACATCAAATGTAAATAACCTAAATGCTCCACTTAAAAGATATGGAACCACAGAATGGATAAGAACTCAGCCATCTGTTGCCTTCAGGAGACTCATGTAACACATAAGGACTCACATAAACCTAAAGTAAAGGGATAGAAAAAGGCATTTCATGCAAATGAACACCAAAAGTGAGCAGGGGTAGCAGTCTTATATCAGACAAAACAAACTTTAATGCAACAGGAGTTAAAAGAGACAAAGGGAGAGTATATAATGGTAAAAGGCCTTGTCTAACAGGAAAATACCACAATTCTAAACATATATGCATCAAACACTGGAGCACCCAAATTTATAAAACAATTACGAGTAGACCTAAGAAATGAGGTAGACGGCAACACAATAATAGTGGGGGACATCGATTCTCCACTGACAACACTAGACAGATCATCAAGAGACAAAGTCAACAAAGAAACAATGAATTTAAACTATACCTTGGAACAAACGGACTTAACAGATATATACAGAACATTTTATCCAACAACCACAGAATATACATTTTATTCACCAGTGCATGGAACTTTCTTCAAGATAGACGGCATGATAGGCCATAAAACAAACCTCAATACATTTAAGAAAACTGAAATCATATCAAACACTCTTTCAGAGCACAGTGGAATGAAATGGGAAATCAACTCCAAAAGGAAACTTCAAAACTATGTAAATACATGGAAATTAAATAACGTGCTCCTAAATGAGCATGGGTCAAAACTGAAATCAAGATGGATATTAAAAAATTCTTTGAACTAAATGACAATAATGATACAACCTATCAAAACCTCTGGGATACAACAATGGCACTGCTGAGAGGAAAGTTCATAGCCCTAAATGCCTAC
Organism: Callithrix jacchus; assembly: GCF_049354715.1. Classification (NCBI taxonomy): domain Eukaryota; kingdom Metazoa; phylum Chordata; class Mammalia; order Primates; family Cebidae; genus Callithrix; species Callithrix jacchus. Next base: position 51,418,199 of record NC_133514.1, on the reverse strand, counting down.
ATCAAAAAATCTAAAAAAGCACAAACAGACAATCTAAGAACACACCTCAAGGAACTAGAAAAACAAGAAAAAACCAAACCTAAACCCAGCAGAAGAAAGAAAATAACCAAGATCAGAGAAGAACTAAATAAAATTGAAACAAAAAAAGAAGATAAGTGAAACAACAAGCTGATTCTTTGAAAATATAAATAAAATTGACAGACCATTAGCAAGATTAACCAAGAAAAGAAGAGAGAAAATCCAAACAACCACACTCAGAAACAAAAAAGGAGGTATTACAACTGAAACCACTGAAATACAAAAGATCATTCAAGGCTACTATGAACACCTTTACACATGTAAACTAGAAAACCTAGAAGAGATGGATAAATTCCTAGAAAAATACAACCCTCCTAGCTTAAATTAGAAAGAATTGGATCCCATTAACAGACCAATAAACAAGCAGTGAGATTGAAATGGTAATTTTAAAATTACCAACAAAAAAAAAGTCCAAGACCAGACGGATTCACAGCAGAATTCTACCAGACATTCAAAGAATTGGGACCAAATTTTTTTGACACTATTCCACAAGATAGAGAAAGAATGAACCCTCCCTAATTCATTCTATGAAGCCAGCATCACCCTAATACCAAAACCCAGAAAGGACACAACCAAAAAAGAAAACTACAGACCATAGATGCTAAAATTCTTAACAAAGCACTAGCTAACTAAATCCAAAAACATATCAAAAAGATAATCCACCATGATTAAGTGGGCTTCATACCAGGAATGCAGAAATAGTTTAACATATGCCAGTCAATACATGTGATACAACACATAAACAGAATTAAAAACAAAAAAATCGCATGATCATCTCAATAGATGCAGAAAAAGCATTCAACAAAATCCAGCACCCCTTTGTGATTAAAACTCAGCTAAATCAGCACACAAGAGACAGACCTCAATGTAATTTAAGCCATCTTTGACAAACCCACAGCCAACATAATACTGATTGGGGAAAAGTTGAAAGCACTCCCTCTGAAAACTGGAATAAGACAAGGATGCCCACCCTTAGCACTCCTTTTCAAGATAGTACTTGAAGTCCTAGCCAGAGCAATCAGAGAAGAGAAAGAAATAAAGTGCATCCAAACTGGTAAAGAGGAAGTCAAACTGTAACTGTTTGCTGATGATATGATCGTTTACCTTGAAAACCCTAAGGACTCCTCCGGAAAACTCTTAGAACTGATACAAGAACTCAGCAAAGTTTCTGGATACAAGATTAACATACAAAAATCAGTAGCTCTTCTATACACCAACAGTAACCAAGCAGAGAATAAAATCAAGAATTCAACCCTTTTCAAAATAGCTGCAAATACATATATGTATATTGGAATATACCTAACCAAGGAGTCGAAATATCTATACAAGGAAAGCTATGAAACACAGTTAGAAGAAATCATAGATGATATGAATAAATGAAAACACATCCCATTCTCATGGATGGGTAGAATCAATATTGTAAAAATAACCATACTGCCAAAAGCAATCTACAAATTCAATGCAATTTCTATCAGAATAACACCATCATACTACCATCATTCTTTACAGAATTAGAAGAAAAAAAAACTCTAAAATTTATATGGAACCAAAAAAGAGGCTGCATAGCCAAGGCAAGACTTAGTAAAAAGAACAAATCTGGAGGCATCACACTACCTGATATCAAACTATACTAGGCCATAGTTACCAAAACAGCATGGTACTAGACTAAAAATAGGCACATAAACAAATGGAACAGAATAGAGAACCCAGAAATAAACCCAAACACTCACAAATTGACAAAGCAAATTAAAACATGCTTTTCAACAAATGATCCTAGCCATAACTGTCTAGCCTTATGTAAGTGAATGAAACTGGATCCTCGTCTCTCACCTTATACAAAAATCAACTGAAGATGGATTAAGGACTTAAACCTAAGACCTGAAACTATAAAAATTCTAGAAGATAACATTGGAAAACCCCTTCTAGACGTTGGCTTAGGCAAGGATTTCATGACCAAAAACCAAAAAGCAAATGCAATGAAAACAAAGATAAATAGCTGGGACCTAATGAAACTAAACAGCTTTTGCACAGCAAAAGTAACAGCAGAGTAAACAGACAACTCATAGAGTAGGAGAAAATCTTCACAAGCTATACATCTGAAAAAGGACTAATATCCAGAATCTACAATAAATTCAAACAAATCAGTAAGAAAAAAAACAACCACATCAAAAAGTGGGCTAAGGACATGAATAGACAGTTCTCAAAAGAAGATATATACATGGCCAATAAATGTGAAAAAAATGCTCAACATCACTAATTATCAAAGAAATGAAAATCAAAACCACAATGTGATACCATTGTACTCTTGCAAGAATGGCCATAACCAAAAAATCGAAAAACAGTAGATGTTGGCCTGGATGTGGTGAACAGATAACACTTCTACACTGCTGGTGGGAATGTAAACTAGTACAGCCACTATGGAAAACAGTGTGGAGCTTCCTTAAAGAACTAAAAGTAGAACTACCACTTGATTCAGCAATGCCACTACTGGATATCTACCCAGAGGAAAGTAAGTCATTATTTGAAAAAGATACTTGCACATGCATGTTTGTAACAGCACAATTCACAATTGCAAAATTGTGGAACCAAATCTAATGCCCATCAATCAATGAATGGACAAAGAAACTGTAGTATATATACAATGGAATACTATGCAGCCATGAAAAGGAGTGTTGCAGTGACCTGGATGAGATTGGAGACTATTATTCTAAGAGACGTGACTCAGGAATGGAAAACCAAAAGTCGTATGTTCTCATTGATATGTGGGAGCTAACCTATGAGGATGCAAACACATAAGAATGATGCAATGGACTTTGAGGACTTAGGGGGAAGAGTGAGTGGAGGGTGAGGGATAAAAGACTACAAATATGGTGCAGTATGCACATGGGTGATGGGTGCACTAAAATCAACAAAATTTTGAAGTTACTACACTACAGAAGTTACTCATGTAACCAAATACCACCTGTACCTCAATAACTAACTTAACGGAAAATAAAAACGTTTATGTTATTTCTACTAGATGTTTAAGGTCATCAGACTATGAGTTCAACCTAAGAACAATGTGCAAGTGGAAGTGTAGTGTCCATTACTTCTCATCTATTAAGCCCATCCACAAAACAAAACAAAACAAAATCCCATGTATTTAACTTGTAGGTTTTTGCGTTTGTGATACTTGCTCAACATTCATGTGCTGTAAAACAGTTATAAGGGAAATAACTTGATAATGGCTAGCTTTGTCTAATGTTTGATCAACTTTTCACAAGTAATACAAGCATGATGTTAAGAATAAGTGACTTAAAGATAGTAAGACAAAGTTTTAAAATATACATTTTAACAATAGAAAAATGAAAAATATGGTAAATTGACTTTATTAAAAGTAGAAGTGCATGCTGTTCAAAAGACACAATTAGAAAAAAGAAATGCAATGTACATAGTGAGAGAAAATATTTGCAAAATGTATGTCAGATGATCCAAAATATAGAGAAATGTCTTACAATTTAATAATAGGTAAAACACCTTCCAATAAAAAAAAATGGGTGAAATGTTTGGACCGTTTACAAAATAAGATAAATTAATAGCTGACAAAAATATAAAACATAAGTCAATGCCATTGGCATCAGGGTAATATAAATTAAAAGTCACAATGAGATAGTACTAACAGGTCACTTGAATGACTGAAATTTTAAAACTGGCAGTATCAGAAGTTGGTAAGGATGTAGCATAACTGACACTCTCACACATCATTGCTGCTGATGCAAAATAGTACATTCACTTCAGAAAATAATCAAAAAAAGGTAAAATTGACACTGGCTGAAACCTCAAACAGTAAGGGTTTCTGTTGTTTTAAAACTGGCAGATAAATCACAATATCTTGAATTGTAGAACTGCAAAGTTCAATCTATTAAAATTTGTCCTCAAGAGAAATAATTACTTTGCAAATGAAAATTCACAATAGGAAGGATAGCTCTTGGGAAGATGGTGCAGTGGCAGCAAATCAGGATTGCAGCTCTCAGTGAAGACGCAGAGGGTGAGTCCAAGCCACATTTCCAGATGTATCTTTGTTGCCCACAGAATGGGGAAACTCCCAGATGTAAGAGAGACAAGAGACGCCAGCACAGCTGTTTTGGCCAGCGCCGCAGAGCAGCAGCACTCTGCACAAAATGCACTGGTCTGGGTGCCCTGTTAAACCAGCAATCTGAGATTTGGAAGGGTAGATTAGCATATCCATCTGATTAAATGGAATGTGGACAGTGAGCCAGACGTGGAGATTCCTGGGAAATGACGTTTGAGCTGGCGCAGTGGGTCGCTGCATGGGAAATCACACAGATCCCGGTACCCTAACAGCAGGTGACAGAAACACCTGGGAGAGAGTCAACCATTCAACTTAAAAAAAAAAAAAAAAAAAAGCTCTGAGCCAGGGAGCCAGGTGATCAGGCTCGGAGGGTCCCACTCCCACAGGGACAAACAAAACAGCGATTTAAAATGCTCGGGGTTGACAGTTTCACTGCGGACACAGCTGAACCCAGGACAGTGCAGCTCAGTGGGGGAGGGGCGCCTGCCATTACTGAGGCATTCTGCCCCTACTGAGGTACACTCCCATTGCTGAAGCAGCCTGCCATTGCTGAGGCAACCCACCATAACAGAGAGACTCCGTCAACAGGGCAGAGCCCACAACAGCAGGGCAAACCCACAGCAACAGGGTGGAGCCCACAGCAACAGGGTGGAGCCCATGGCAGCAGGGCAGAGCCTCAGCAGGCAAATAGCGACTAGACTGCCTCCTAGCTGGGCAGGACAGTGGAACGAATACTCATAAAGAAAGTCCTAACCACCCGAGACAGAGCATCTGAGGAAAAAAAGGGGGTTTATGAGTTCTGCTGCAGCAGACTTAAACGTACTTGCCTAACAGCCCTGAATGATCAACTGAGCTCACAGCTCAGCACTTGAGCTCCTATAAAGTACAGACCACCTCCTCAAGCAGCTCTCTGACCCCTGTATATCCAAAGAGTCACCTCAAAAAGGACTGATCAGACTGACATTTGGCAGGCATTATTCTGGGACAAAGATAGCAGAAAAAGAAACTGGTAGCATCCCTCACTGTTCCACAGCTGCTACAGGTGTACCCCAGACAAGCAGAGCCTGGAGTGGACCTCAGCAGTAGTACAGCAGAGGGGTCAGACTGTTAGAAGGAAAACTAACTAACAGAAATACTTCATCATCAAAAATCTGGGTGCTCACTCAGAGACCCAATTGAAAAGTCAGCAAATACTCAGAGAACAGGTGGATAAATCCACAAAGATGAAAAGAAATAGCACAAAAAGAAGGAAAACACCCAAAACCAGAACACCTCGTCTCCTACAAAGGACCAAAACTCCTCACCAGCAAGGGAACAAAGCTGGATGGAGAATGAGTGTGATGAAATGATGGAATCAGACTTCGGAAGGTGGGCAATGAGAAACTTCCATGAGCTAAAAGAACATGTTCTAAATCAATGCAAAGAAACTAAGAACCTTGAAAAAACATTTGAGGAAACAATAACAAGAATGAACAACTTAGAGAGTAATATGACTGAATTGAAGGAACTGAAAAACACAACATGAGAACTTCACAAAGCATGCACAAGTTTCAACAGCCGAATTAACCAAGCAGTAGAAAGAATATCAAAAGTCAAAGATCAACTCAATGAAATAAAATGAGAAACCAAGATTAGAGAAAAAAGCACAAAAAGGAATGAACAAAGTCTCCAAGAAATGTGGGACTATGTGAAGAGACCTAACCTACGTTTGATAGGTGTACCAGAATGTGATGAAGAGAATGAATCCAAGCTGGAAAATACTCTTCAGGATATTATCCAGGAAAATTTCCCCCACCTAGCAAGGCAGGCCAATATTCAAGTCCAGGAAACACAGAGAACACCACAAAGATATTTCGCAAGAAGAGCAACACCAAGGCACATAATCATCAGATTCACCAGGGTTGAAATGAAGGAGAAAATACTAAGGGCAGCCAGAGAGAAAGGTCGGTTCACCCACAAAGGGAAGCCGATCAGACTCACAGCAGATCTCTCAGCAGAAACTCTACAAGCCAGAAGAGAGTGGGGGCCAATATTCAACATCCTTAAAGAAAAGAACTTTCAACACAGAATTTCATATCCAGCCAAATGGAGCTTCATAGGGAAGGAAAAATAAAATCCTTTGCGAACAAGCAAGTACTCAGAGATTTCATCACCACCAGGCCTCCTTTATAAAAGCTCCTGAAGGAGGCACTACACATAGAAAGGAACAACCAGTACCAGCCATTCCAAAAACATACCAAAAGCTAAAGGGCATCAACAAAATGAAGAATCTGCATCAACTAATCGGCAAAACAGACAGCTAGCATCAAAATGGCAGTAACAAATTCACACATAACAATATTAACCCTAAATGTAAATGGGCTAAATGCACCAATCAAAAGACACAGATGGGCAAATAGGATAAAAAACCAAACCCATCAGTGTGCTGTATCCAGTAAGCCCATCTCACATGCAAGGATACATAAAGGCTGAAAATAAAGGGATGAAGAAAGATTTACCAAGCAAATGGAGAGCAAAAAAAATCAGGAGTTGCAATTCTCGTCTCTGATAAAATAGACTTTAAAGCAACAAAGATCAAAAGAGACAAAGAAGGCCATTACATAATGGTAAAAGGATCGATACAACAAGAAGAGCTAATGATCCTGAACATATATGGACCCAATGCAGGAGCACCCAGATACATAAGGCAAGTTCTTAATGACTTACAAAGAGACTTAGACTCCCACACAATAAGAGTGGGAGACTTTAACACTCCACTCTCAATATTAGACAGATCAACCAGACAGGAAATTAGCAAGGATATCCAGGGCTTGAACTCAGACCTGGAACAAGCAATCCTGATAGACATTTACAGAACTCTCCACCCCAAATTCACAGAATATACATTCTTCTCAGCACCACATCACACCAACTCTAAAATTGACCACATAACTGGAAGTAAAGCACTCCTCAGCAAATGCAAAACAATTGACATAATAACAAACAGTCTCTCAGACCATAATGCATTCAAGTTAGAACTCAGAATTCAGAAACTAACTCAGAACCACACAGCTTCATGGAAACTGAACAACTGGCTCTTGAATGTTGACTGGATAAACAATGAAATGAAGGCAGAAATAAAGAAGTTCTTCAAAACCAACAAGAACAAAGACACAACATACCAGAATCTCTGGGACAAATTTAAAGCATTCTCCAGAGGAAAATGTATAGCAATAAGTGCCCGTATGAGAAGAGTGGTGAGATCCAAAATTGACACCCTATCATAAAAATTGAAAGAGCTGGAGGAGCAAGATGAAAAAACTCAAAACCTAGCAGAAGACAAGAAATAACTAAGATAAGAGCAGAACTAAAGGAGATAGAGACACGAAAAACCCTTCAAAAAATCAATAAATCCAAGAGCTTGTTTTTTGAAAAGATCAACAAAATAGACAGACCACTAGCCAGACTGATAGAAAAGAAAAGAGAGAACAACCAAATAGATGCAATAAAAGACGATAAAGGGGAAGTCACCACAGATTCCACAGAAATTCAAACCAACATCAGAGAATATCACAAACAACTCTATGCACATAAACTAGTAAACCTGGAAGAAATGGATAAATTCCTGGACTCCTGCATTCTCCCAAGCCTAAACCAGGAGAAAGCTGAAATTATGAATAGACCAATAACAAGGTCTGAAGTCGAGGCAGCAATTAAGAGCCTACTACACAAAAAAAGTCGAGGACCAGATGGATTCACAGCCAAATTTAACAGACACACAAAGAGGTGCTGGTACCATTCCTTCTGAAACTATTCCAAATAATCCAGAAAGAAGGAATACTTCCCAAATCATTTTATAAGACCAACATCATCCTGTTACCAAAACCCGCAGAGACCCAACAAGAAAAGAAAACTTCAGGCCAATATCCATGATGAACATAGACGCAAAAATCTTCAATAAAATACTGGCAAGCCGATTGCAACAGCACATCAAAAAACTTATCTATTATGATCAGGTAGGATTCATCCCGGGGATGCAAGGCTGGTTCAACATACGCAAGTCTATAAACGTAATTCACCACATAAACAGAACCAAAAACAAAAACCACATGCTTATCTCCATTGACGCAGAGAAGGCATTTGACAAAATTCAACAGCCCTTTATGCTAAAAACACTCAATAAACTCGGTATTGATGGAACGTATCTCAAAATAATAAAAGCTATTTACGACAAACCAACAGCCAATATCATACAGAATGGGCAAAAACTGAAAGCATTTCCTCTGATATCCGGCACTAGACAAGGATGCCCTCTTTCACCACTCCTATTCAATATAGTACTGGAAGTTCTAGCCAGAGCAATCAGGCAAGAAAAAGAAATAAAGGGTATTCAAATAGGAAAGGTGGAAGCCAAATTGTCTCTATTTGCAGACGACATGATAGTATACCTAGGAGACCCCATCGCCTCAGCCCAAAAACTCCTGAAACTGATAAGCAACTTCAGCAAAGTCTCAGGATATAAAATCAATGTGCAAAAATCACAAGCATTCCTATACACCAGTAACAGACTTAGAGCCAAATCAAGAACGAACTGCCATTCACAATTGCTACAAAAAGAATAAAATACCTAGAAATACAACTCACAAGGAACGTGAGGAGAACTACAAAGAGGAGTTCTTCAAGGAGAACTACAAAGCACTGCTCAAAGAAATAAGAGAGGACACAAACACATGGGGAAACATTCCATGTTCATGGTTAGGAAGAATCAATTTCGTGAAAATGGCTATACTGACCAAAGTAATTTACAGAATCAACACTATCCCCATCAAGCTACCATTGACTTTCTTCACAGAACTGGAAAAAACCACCATGAACTTCATATGGAACCAAAAGAAATCCTGAATAGCCAAGTCGATTCTAAGCAAAAAGAACACAGCGGGAGGCATCACACTATCGGATTTCAAACTATACTACAAGGCTACAGTAATCAAAACAGCATGGGACTGGTACCAAAACAGAGATATAGACCAATGGAACAGAACAGTGGCAGCAGAGGCAACACAACATATCTACAATCATACAATCTTTAATAAACCTGACAAAAACAAGCAATGGGGAAAGGATTCCCTGTGTAATCAATGGTGTTGGGAAAACTGGCTAGCCATGTGCAGAAAGCAGAAACTGGACCCCTTCCTGACACCTTACACTAAAATTAACTCCAGATGGATTAAAGACTTAAACATAAGACCTGGCACCATAAAAACCCTAGAAGAAAATCTAGGCAAAACCAATCAGGACATAGGAGTAGGCAAGAACTTCATGACCAATTCACCAAAGGCATTGGCAACAAAAGCCAACATAGACAAATGGGACCTAATTAAACTCCACAGCTTCTGCACGGCAAAAGAAACAGTCACTAGAGTGAATTGGGAACCAACAGAATGGGAAAAAATTTTTGCAGTTTACCCATCTGACAAAGGGCTGATATCCAGAATTTACAAAGAACTCAAACAGATTTACAGGAAAAAAAGCAAACAAGCCCATTCAAAAATGGGCAAAGGATATGAACAGACACTTTACAAAAGAAGACATACATGAGGCCAACAATCATATGAAAACATGCTCATCATCACTGGTCATTAGAGAGATGCAAATTAAAACCACATTGAGACACCATCTCATGCCAGTTAGAATGGCGATCATCAAAAAATCTGGAGACAACAGATGCTGGAGAGGATGTGGAGAAAAAGGAACACTTTTACACTGTTGGTGGGAGTGTAAATTAGTTCAACCATTGTGGAAGACAGTGTGGTAATTCCTCAAGGACTTAGAAATAGAGATTCCATTTGACCCAGCAATCCCATTACTGGCTATATATCCAAAAAATTATAAATCGTTCTACCATAAAAACACATGCACACGAATGTTCATTGCAGCACTGTTTACAACAGCAAAGACCTGGAACCAACCCAAATGCCCATTGATGATAGACTGGACTGGGAAAATGTGGCACATATACACCATAGAATATTATGCAGCAATCAGAAACGATGAGTTTGTGTCCTTTGTAGGGACATGGAGTAATCTGGAGAACATCATTCTCAGCAAACTGATGCAAGAACAGAAAATGAAATACCACATATTCTCACTCATAGGCAGGTGATGAAACATGAGAATGCATGGACATAGGGAAGGGACTACTACACACTGGGGTCTATTGGGGGGAATAGGGGAGGGACAGCGGTGTGGGGAGCTTCGGAGGGATAGCCTGGGGAGAAATGCCAAATGTGGGTGAAGGGGAAGAAGGCAGCAAAACACACTGCCATGTGTGTACCTATGCAACTATCTTGCATGTTCTGCACATGTACCCCCAAACCTAAAATGCAATATAAAATTAAAAAAAAAAATTAAAAACAAAACTTACAATAGGAGAAGTGACTCTGTCAAGTTTGATAGCAAAAAAATATTTCTTTAAGGAATTAAATCTGTGTGTTAAATATAAAAATTAGTTAATTGCGAGGGGACTCAAGATGGTGCTGTGAGAACAACCTAGGATTGGAGCTCTCGTTGTGTCCGCGGAGAGGTGAGTCTGAGCTGCATTTCCAGACTGATCTTTGTTGCCCACGGAATGGGGAAATTCCCAAGTGAAGAGGAGACACAAGACCCCAGGCAGAACCTCGGCCTGGCGAAGCTGGCAGCCGGGGTGGCAGCGGCCAGCCCTGCCCAACGCTCCCCACAGGGCGCACTTGTCTGGGTGCCCCGTTGAACCGGCAACCGGAGAAGTGAGAGGGCTGGACTTGAGACTGAGCTAGACTTGGACAGTGGGCCAGCCCAGGGGATTGCAGGGACAGAGCGTTAGGGGTGGCCCAGTGGGATGAACAAAACCACGATTTCAAACAAGCCCCGTGCAGATGGCCCGAGATGCTCTGAGGGGGAGGGGCTTCCACCATTACCGAGCCAACCCGTCCCTACTGAGATACACGCCCACTGCTGACGCAGCCTGCCATTGCCGAGGCAACCCGCTACACCAGAGAGACTCCGCCACAGGGCATGGCGGAGAACACAGCAGAACAGCAGAGCCAGGGCGAGCCTCACAACAGCAGGGCGGAGCCTCGGCAGGCAAACAGTGGCTAGTCTGCGTCCTAGCTGGGCAACACCTCAACGGACATCCAAAAATAAAGCCCAAACCCCTCAACACAGAGCATTTGAGAAAAAAAAGGGTTTTTTTATTGAGCTCTGTTGCAGCAGAATCAAACATAGCAACCTAACAGCCCTGAAAGAACAACAGAGCTCACAGCTCAGCAATTAAGCTGCTATAAAGTACAAACTGTCTCCTCAAGCAGCTCCCTGACCCCTCTATATCGAAAAGACTGACATTAGGCAGGCATCATCCTGGGACAAAGATAGCAGAAAAAGAAACTGGTAGCATCCCTCGCTGTGCCACAGCTGCTAGAGGTGCACCCCAGACAAGCAGGGTCTGGAGCGAACCTCAGCAGTCGTACAGCGAAGGGGCTAGACTGGTAGAAGGAAAACCAAGCAACAGAAATACTTCATCGTCAACATTCTGGGTGTCCACGCAGAGACCCAATCAAAAAGTCAGCAACTACGCACACGACCAGCAGACAAATCCACAAAGATGGGAAGAAACCAGAGAAAAAAGGAGGAAAACACCCGAAACCAGAACACCTCACCTCCTAGAAAGGAACAAAACTCCTCACCAACAAGGGAACAAAGCTGGACAGAGAATGACTGTGACGAAATGACGGAATTAGACTTCAGAAGATGGATAATGAGAAACTTTTGTGAGCTAAAAGATCATGTATTAATCAATGCAAAAAACTAAGAACCTTGAAAAAAGATTTGAGGAAATGATAACAAGAATGGATAACTTAGAGAGGAATATGAATGAATTAAAGGAGCTGAAAAACACAATACGATAACTTCGCGAAGCATGCACAAGCTTCAATAGCCGAATCGACCAAGCAGAAGAAAGAATATCTGAAGTCGAAGACCAACTCAATGAAATAAAACGAGAAACCATGATTAGAGAAAAAAGCGCAAAAAGGAATGAACAAAGTCTCCAAGAAATGTGGGACTATGTGAAAAGACCTAACCTACGTTTGATAGGTGTACCAGAAGGGGACGAAGAGAATGAATCCAAGCTGGAAAATACTCTTCAGGACATCATCCACGAAAATTTCCCCCACCTAGCAAGACAGGCCAACACTCAATTGCAGGAAATACAGAGAACACCACAAAGATATTCCGCAAGAAGAGCAACCCCAAGGCACATAATCGTCAGATTCAACAAGGTTGAAATGAAGGAGAGAATACTAAGGGCAGCCAGAGAGAAAGGTCGGGTCACCCACAAAGGGAAGCCCATCAGACTCATAGCAGATCTCTTTGCAGAAACACTACAAGCCAGAAGAGAGTGGGGGCCAATATTCAACATTCTTAAAGAAAAGAACTTTCAACCCAGAATTTCATATCCAGCCAAACTGAGCTTCAGAAGTGAAGGAAAAATAAAATCCTTTGCACACAAGCAAGTACTCAGAGATTTTGTCTCCACCAGGCCTGCTTTACAAGAGCTCCTAAAAGAGGCACTACACATAGAAAGGATCAACCAGTACCAGCCATTCCAAAATCACAATGAATGCTAAAGAGCATCAACATAATGAAGAATCTACAACAACTAACAGGAAAACAGCCACTTAGCATCAAAATGGCAGCATCAAATTCACACATAACAATATTAACCCTAAATGTAAATGGACTAAATGCACCAATCAAAAGACACAGACTGGAAAATTGGATAAAAATCCAAAACCCATCAGTGTGCTGTATCCAGGAAACCCATCTCACACGCAAGGATACACAAAGGCTCAAAATAAAGGGATGGAGGAAGATTTACCAAGCAAATGGAAAGCAAAAAAAAAGTAGGATTTGCAATTCTCATCTCTGATAAAATAGACTTTAAAGTAACAAAGATCAAAAGAGACAAAGAAGGCCATTAATAATGGTAAAAGGATCGAAACAACAAGAAGAGCTAACGATCCTAAACATATATGGACCCAATGCAGGAGCACCCAGATACATAAGGCAAGTTCTTAATGACTTACAAAAGGACTTAGACTCCCACATAATAATAGTGGGAGACTTTAACACTCCACTGTCAATACTAGACAGATCAACCAGACAGAAAATCAACAAGGATATCCAGGGCTTGAACTCAGACCTGGAGCAAGCAAACCTGATAGACATTTACAGAACTCTCCACCCCAAATCCACAGAATATACATTCTTCTCAGCACCACATCACACCTACTCTAAAATTGACCAAATAATTGGTAGTAAAGCACTCCTCAGCAAATGCAAAACAACTGAAATCATAACAAACAGCCTCTCGGACCATAGTGCAATCAAGTTAGAACTCAGAATTCAGAAACCGACCCAGAACCGCACAGCTTCATGGAAACTGAACACCTGGCTCTTGAATGTTGACTGGGTAAAAAATGAAATGAAGACAGAAATAAAGAAGTTCTTCGAAACCAATGAGAACGAAGACACAATGTGCCAGAACCTCTGGGACACATTTAAAGCAGTCTCTAGAGGGAAGTATATAGCAATAAGTGCCCATATGAGGAGAATGGAGAGATCCAAAATTGACACCCTATTGTCAAAATTGAAAGAGCTAGAGGAGCAAGATCAAAAACACTCAAAACCCAGCAGAAGACAAGAAATAACTAAGATCAGAGCTGAGCTGAAGGAGATTGAGATACGAGAAACCCTTCAAAAAAATCAATAAATCCAAGAGCTTGTTTTTTGAAAAGATCAACAATATAGACAGACCACTAGCCAGATTGATTAAAAAGAAAAGAGAGAACAACCAAATAGATGCAATAAAAAATGATAAAGGGGAAATCACCACAGATTCCACAGAAATTCAAACCATCATCAGAGAATATTACAAACAACTCTATGCACATAAACTAGTAAACCTGGAAGAAATGGATAAATTCCTAGACTACTGTGTCCTCCCATGCCTAAACCAGGAGGAAGCTGAAACTATGAATAGACCAATAACAAGGGCAGAAGTCGAGGCAGGAATTAACAGCCTACCACACAAAAATAGCCCAGGTCCAGACGGGTTCACAGCCGAATTCTACCAGACACACAAGGAGGAGCTGCTACCATTCCTTCTAAAACTATTTCAAACAATCCAAAAAGAGGGAATCCTTCCCAAATCATTTTATGAGACCAACATCATTCTGATACCAAAACCTGGCAGAGACCCAACGAGAAAAGAAAACTTCAGGCCAATATCCATGATGAACATAGATGCAAAAATCTTCAATAAAATATTGGCAAGCCGATTGCAACAGCAAATCAAAAAACTTATTCATCATGATCAAGTAGGATTCATCCCGGGGATGCAAGGCTGGTTCAACATACACAAGTCTATCAACGTAATTCACCACATAAACAGAACCAAAAACAAAAACCACATGATTATCTCAATTGACGCAGAGAAGGCATCTGACAAAATTCAACAGCCCTTTATGCTAAAAACCCTCAATGAACTCGGTATCGATGGAACGTATCTCAAAGTAATAAAAGCTATTTATGACAAACCAACAGCCAATATCATACTGAATGAGCAAAAACTGGAAGCATTCCCTTTGAAATCTGGCTCTAGACAAGGATGCCCTCTTTCACCACTCCTATTCAATATAGTACTGGAAGTTCTAGCCAGAGCAATCAGGCAAGACAAAGAAATAAAGGGTATTCAAATAGGAAAGGTGGAAGCCAAATTGTCTCTATTTGCAGATGACATGATAGTATACCTAGAAGACCCCATCATCTCAGCCCAAAAACTCCTGAAACTTATAAGCAGCTTCAGCAAAGTCTCAGGATATAAAATCAATGTGCAAAAATCACAAGCATTCGTCTACACCAATAACAGACTTAAAGAAAGCCAAATCAAGAACGAACTGCCATTTGCAATTGCTACAAAAAGAATAAAATACCTTGGAATACAACTCACAAGGAATGTAAGAGACCTCTTCAAGGAGAACTACAAACCACTGCTCAACGAAATCAGAGAGGACACAAACAGATGGAGAAACATTCCATGTTCATGGTTAGAAAGAATTAATATGGTGAAAATGGCTATACTGCCCAAAGTAATTTACAGAATCAATGCTATCCCCATCAAGCTACCATTGACTTTCTTCACAGAACTGGAAAAAACCACCATGAACTTCATATGGAACCAAAAGAGAGCCCGCATAGCCAAGTCAATTCTAAGCAGAAAGAACACAGCGGGGGGCATCACACTACCGGATTTCAAACTATACTACAAGGCTACAGTAATCAAAACAGCATGGTACTGGTACCAAAACAGAGATATAGACCAATGGAACAAAACAGAGGCACTGGAGGCAACACAACATACATACAACTATACAATCTTTGATAAACCTGACAAAAAGCAGCAATGGGGAAAGGATTCCATGTTTAACAAATGGTGTTGGGAAAACTGGCTAGCCATGTGCAGAAAGCAGAAACTGGACCCCTTCCTGACACCTTACACTAAAATTAACTCCAGATGGATTAAAGACTTAAACATAAGACCTGGCACCATAAAAACCCTAGAAGGAAATCTAGGCAAAACTATCCAGGACATAGGAGTAGGCAAGGACTTCATGAACAAAACACCAAAAGCATTGGCAACAAAAGCCAAAATAGACAAATGGGACCTAATGAAACTCCACAGCTTCTGCACGGCAAAAAAAACAGTCGCTAGAGTGGATCGGCAACCAATAGAATGGGAAAAAATTTTCTCAGTCTACCCATCTGACAAAGGGCTGATATCCAGAATTTACAAAGAACTCAAACAGATTTACAGGAAAAAAACAAACAAGCCCATTCAAAAGTGGGCAAAGGATATGAACAGATACTTTACGAAAGAAGACATATATGAGGCCAACAATCATATGAAAAAATGCTCATCATCACTGGTCATCTGAGAGATGCAAATCAAAACCACATTGAGATACCATCTCATGCCCGTTAGAATGGCGATCATTAAAAAATCTGGAGACAACAGATGCTGGAGAGGATGTGGAGAAAAGAACACTTTTACACTGTTGGTGGGAGTGTAAATTAGTTCAACCATTGTGGAAGACAGTGTGGCGATTCCTCAAGGCCTTAGAAATAGAAATTCCATTTGACCCAGCAATCCCATTACTGGGTATATATCCAAAAGACTATAAATCGTTCTACTATAAGGACACATGTACACGAATGTTCATTGCAGCACTGTTTACAATAGCAAAGACCTGGAATCAACCCAAATGCCCATTGATAATAGACTGGATTGGAAAAATGTGGCACATATACACCATGGAATATTATGCAGCAATCAGAAATGATGAGTTCGTGTCATTTGTAGGGACATGGATGAATCTGGAGAACATCATCCTCAGCAAACACAAGAACAGAAAATGAAACACCGCATATTCTCACTCATAGGTGGTTGATGAAAAATGAGAACACATGGACACAGAAAGGGGAGTACTAAGCACTGGGGTCTATTGGGGGGAAAAGGGGAGGGCCAGTGGGAGGGGGAGGTGGGGAGGGATAGCCTGGGAAGAAATGCCAAATGTGGGTGAAGGGGAGAAGAAAAGCAAAGCACACTGCCATGTGTGTACCTACGCAACTGTCTTGCATGCTCTGCTCATGTACCCCAAAACCTAAAATCTAATAAAAAATTTAAAAAAAAATTAGTTAATTGCAATGAAAAAATTGCATAAAAATATGGAAGCTATTTGTGCCATATAAAACATTGACCCATAGCTTAGTTTGACATTATGGGATCTATTTAAGAAGCCACAAGCTTGATGGACAATGGATCAATGTTGCCAAAATTATTATTTTTAAAATTTGTATTTTAAAATTCACCATGTCAAAATTTCGAAGGTCACAATGTCCTGAGACCATGAATTTCCCATTGCTGCATCAGTGAGCACACCACCTGAGCCACTCGTGGCCTTCCTTTCACAGGGAAAAGGAAGACAGTGTCTCCATGTGCGCTTCTCGGTGTGGCAGGAAGAATGGCAATCACTAAAGAAAACCAAAGATAATGTTGTTTGAAAGAACATTATCTCTTTCCCACAGTTGAATTGTTCTTTCAAACAACATTATCTCCTCTCACAGTTTATTTTACCAAATGATGCTGTAGTGTAAATTACAGAGCCCAGCAGTGTGGGCGAATGTTCTGGTTTCTCTGTTCAGCATTACCTGTCCAGCACCAGATCCTTGCTGGATCTTAATGCAATGACACCAAGGGGAGGAATCACACCTTCAATTATTCAAAGTCCAAAACCTAAAGGGAAAGAAATTGTAGAAAGATTGCATTATTTATAAAGTTAATCCATTTTCCGGAATGTGTACAAGATGGTTGTTACTGAGCCTTCAGGGCTGTGATCAAGACCTTCAGTTCTGCCCCATGTAAATAATTTGGCAGCTTATTCTGTCAATACTGATGATAATGAATTGCAAAAATGTACAATCATGTACTTGCTGGAATTTATGATTCTTTCATCACTATCCTTAAAACAAATATCAAATGTTACTTGCAAAAACCCAATAAAATGTTTCTAACTGCATTGTTGCATAAGTTGTATCAATTCTCTCATTACTTACTATTGGTCAATAGGTAATTAGAAATGCAATGTGCTTATCTCTAACTATTTTTATTTCATCCTTATCACTTCTAGGTAAACTGCTGGTTTGTTTACACCCTCATCTTTTCACATAACCATGGCTGAAATAAAATGTGTATATTCAGCAGTCTCAAAGCAGAATACTTGCAGTGCTCTCTGTTTTTCATTTACTCTCCCTTCAAGAAACTCAGTCAACTATTTTCTTCTTAGAACTCTTCCCAATCCAAACAATCAAGAAAATGAGTTTTTGTCTCTCAGTCTGAATCAACCACTCAAATGATTTTACATCTCGACCTCATGAGTGTAAGACTGTACCAATCATAGACAAAAACTATCTCCCTGTGGGGCTATCCACATCTCCTGATGCCCAGCTCTCTTTTCCATCTGGCCATCATAGTCTGGATATTCCTTTCTTCCTTTTTCAGATCTCCTTTTTTGCTGCTGTTAGATAAATCTCCTTGGTGCCTAGTTGAATTCACCCTTTGTTCTGAATGGAAAACTATTCTAAAAAACAGCAATGAGTAAGAAAAGTGACCCATATGCAAAGGAGCAGGATAAAAGAAGTTCTGATCCTGACAATAATTCCCTGTATATGGAATTTCCAATAATTGTACCATCAATACACAAAAACCAAGAAACATCAGTGAGTCTTTTTGGTTTCCCATTGGACAGTAGAAAGTGATTGAGGCTATAATAAATGAATCTACATATACTAGTTAATATCAATACTGAATGAATAAAACACTGGAAGGAAAAAGACTTACCCATTTCAAAACTTGCTTAGCTGAAATGTGATAGAAGAGAATCCACCATGTTGCCTACATACAAGCCATAGAATACTGTGCAGCCATAAAAAGAGAAATAAATCATATCTTTACAACAACATGAATACCGCTGAACACCATTATCTTAAATGAACTAATGCAAGAACAGCAAACCAAATGTCATGTGTTCTCATATACAAGTGGGAGCTAAACATTGGATACTCCTGGACATAAAGATGGCAACAATACACACTGGGGACTACTAGAGGAGGGAGAGAAAGGATTGAAAAACAAACTGCTGGGTACTATACTCAGTACCTAGGTGACAGGCTCATTCACACCCCAAACCTCAGCATCACACAATATACCGTGATAATAAACCTGCACGTGTATACCCAGATTCTGAAATAAGAATTGAAAGGGGAAAAAAGAATACATTATGTTGAAATGAGAAACAAATGACAAGCACTTAATAACAACTAGGTCAAATAAGACATTTAAAAAATGCAATGATAGACTTGTTAGAAATTAATGGCCGTAGTGTTCACAAAATGTGGCCTGCATAATTTTTGATTTGGGAAGAATGTTGCCTTTTTATTGTCTAATGTATCATTAATTTTTAAAAATTTTGATGAACAATGGGATAGTCATTTTTGAATACAGGGTAGAATGTTTATATAAATTTATTAGAATAGCTTGTATAATTTAGTATATTTTTAGTATTTTATTAAAATTTAGTAAATTTTCAGATCTTCTGTTTTCTTTATTACCATGCTGAGAAAACTATCTTAGTTTCCCATTGCTATCATGTTTCTGTCAATTTCCTGTTGAAATGCTAAGATCTTTTGCTTTACATAATTTAATTCAATTTGTTTTAGCACAGAGTGTCATAGACATTATATTCATGAAATGAATAATTTTCTTTTTAATTTTTGTTACAGAATGAGAAATATACAAAATTATGAAAATAACACACAGATGCCTGTGTACCAGCAAATCAACTTTAAAACTGAAACACTGACCGAACAGTGAGTTCGTCTTTGCAATCTCTCCCCTGGGCTATCCATCTTCATTATTCCCAACTAAATAAAACCTTTATACTAATTTTTAGGTTTATATTTCTCATAAATTTTTATACCTTTGCTAGCACATTCATAAATAATATAGTATTATAGGATACTTATATAGTGGGATTTTATGCAGCAATAAAAATAAATGACCTTAAGTAAGACTTTTCAAGTAATATAAATCTAAAAACCATATTTAGCAAACATAAGCAAGTACAGAAGAACATATGCAATGTGAAACCAGTAACATTATGTCTTTTTAAAAAAGAATTGTAGCTTATCCCTATCAAATAATCCTTGTTTTCTCACTTTTATCTGTTCACATTGAATTGTTTGTTTTTTACTCTTTAGTATACTGAAGTTTGGTTTATTTTGTTTCCATTTTCATGATTTACATGTCCATACTTATGCTTTCATTTTTTAAGGCAATTTTGCTTTAGATATGTTTGTTTATACAAAATAAAATTTGAAAGACTTTGTCTTTTAATATGATAGTTCAACGTTCAACCAATAGCATATATAACTGAAAAATTTACACATCTTTTTATCTTGCTCTTGCATGTTTTTAAATTTTCTTGCCGTTTCTTTTGTTTTTGCTCTCTAGCCAAATAAACTATACAACCTTCATTTTTATCATAACCAGTGTTTTCACAGATAATGGATAGAGAGATTGGTAGGACAGATGATTAATGGATTGATCAATTTATAGATAGATAAATAGACAGATCACATCTTGTTTTCAACAGCCAGTTTCTTTCAGGCTTTTCAAAACAATACTTAATCTACATTTCTTAACCTATGCATCTTACATTGTCATAGTTAAGTCAAAAACAGTATATTTTGCATTCTCCTCTATGGAGTAGAACATTCTAATTATATTTGTATGTTTCTGTCTACTCTTCTCTTTGTCCCCATTGTTGGACATTATTTGTATAATTAAAATTTTAAATACTTTGTTATATTACCATTTTTAAATATGCATGCTCTTTTTTGAGAAAATGATTGACATTTGAATTCAGTTCTAAATCAGGTATACAGGTGTTTTTATTTATTTCAATTGTTTAACTTTTCTCTCATTTGCCATACCTCTATTGGTACTTGTCTCCCTTTTTTTGAGATTAACGTAGATCTATCTTTCAAAGAGATGGGCTACCTTCAGATAGATATCACAAGCAGGTGCATGAAACCATGTGTGAGCATGTGTTTATCTTGCCTTGACATATTAAAAGGGGGTGATCATAGAGGACAAAATCAGGCCTGGTGCAGTGGCTCATACCTATAATCTCAGCACTTTGGGAGCCTGAACAGGTAGGATCACTTGAGCCCAGGAGTTTGACACCAGCCTGGGCAACATAGTTAGACTTTATCTCTACAAAAAAAAAAAAAAAAAAAAATTGAAAACATTAGCCAAGTGTGGTGGTGTGTACCTGTGATCACAGCTACTCAGGATGCTGAGGTAGGAGGATCACTTGAGCCTGGAAGGTCAAGGCCACAGTAAGCTGTGATCATGCCACTGCATTGCAGCCTTGCTGACAAAGTGAGACCCTGTCTCAAAAAAGAAGGTATGGTGGTGCATGCCTGTAGTCCAGCTCCTTGGAAGGCTGAGGTGAGAGAATCGCTTGAGCCCGGGAATTTGAGGTTGCAGTGAGCTATGATCACATCACTGCACTCAGCTAGGGTAATAGAGTGAGAACCTGTCTCTAAAAATAAGAAATAAAAAGTTACAGGACAAAATTCAGAGCTGCATTTACTATCACAAATGAGAAGTCCCAGATGAGGCTGACTTTTTTTTTCCTTTTTTCACTTTATGAGAAATCAATCTTTTTTTCCTCCTTCTTCTCCCCTATCTCACACTAGATGATTATAAATGTTAGCTTTATTCATCTAGTTAGAAAATTTTGCCAGGGTTTGTGTAGTCACTTTGTCTTGGCATCATGTATAAAATCTTTTCATCTGTATACCAGCCCAGAAAAGCTGCTGTCCACCGCCACCTCCACCTCATCACATCTCCATCTCATAACATCACAGAAGTTATTGCTTCTGTTAAATTACTCTGGTTTCTCTTCCAGCCAAGTATCTTTGTGTTGGGTCCCTTTTCATCTATATATGTATACCATGTTATCTCATTGCTTTTATTTATTTATTTATTTAGACAGGGTCTTTCTCTGTCATCCAGGCTGGAGTACAGTGGCACAATCATAGTTCACTGCAGCCTCAAGCTCCTGAGCTCAAGCTATCCTCCTGCATCAGCCTCCCAAGTAGCTGAGGCTACAGTCATGTGCCACCACACCTGGCCTGCTTTTAGAATCTTTAAAACAGAGCACATCCCTTCAATAATTAGGAGAAATGAAGACAGAAATATAGATTGTATTACCTACAGGTTGGTGGGGAGGTACACAGCACACCCAGAGGCTGCACACGGAGGTCAGGGAAATCAGGAAGGGTAAGAGAGTGAGGGATCATTAGGCCAATGCCTTTATTGGGGTTCAGGGCAGTGTCCAAATACATTTCTGGAGAGAAGCTTTCATTGGTAGGTTTAAAGCAAACAGGCATGAGTTCATCACTTTGACTGACACTGCAGCATGTCTTACAGTCCATGCAAGGTGTGGTGCTCAGCAGGGCCAGTCAAACAGGCAGTATCTGGCGTTCCCATAAGGAGGTGGTCACCAGGAGGCTGTTGTATAAGGACATACCTGAAGAGACCACACTGAGGAACGGGGAGGAGGTATAGAACTAGAAACTGTGTCAAGAACGACTGAGCCCTGCTTCTGATATGAGAAAGTTTAATATATTTAAAATGGAAATTGAGGCAATATAAAATTATAAGAATTCACTACACTCATAATTTTTCCATCTTTGATTATTTTTCCTGTATGGTGGGGAAAGTTTTTCTCAAGTTTATCCTTCACATTTATTGACACTATCTTCTGTAGAACCAATTCTGGTTTTTACTTAAATACATATGGATTTTAATTATAAAAATTTTAGCACCCTAGAAGTTCTTCCTATCTCATTCATCTCCCTTTTCTTCCCTTCCTCTTGTTATTTATTGAAGTTGCTGGCCTCTTTATATTTTCCTCTTTTTTTAATAGAAGCTATATTTTCCTTTGCTCTATTTACTATTACAAAGAGTATTTCGAATTTTATTCTTCTGGGTTTTTTCCTAGATTCAGTTAGAGTGCTCTCTTCGCCGAGATTTAAGGTACTTTTTCAAGGTTCCGTGATACTTTTTAAATCTGTTTGCTCATCTTTAAATCTGTTTGCTCAAGAGTTTGTCAATAAAGTGGGTTTATGAGTCATCTTTATTTTTTTCTACTGTCTTCCAACTCAATTGCTAATCATCAACTAGAGGCAGATGGGGATAGAGAGTAGGGTTTGTAGATTTCCTTTGGTTTTACCCCTCAAGGATTTTGTCTTCTATCAACTCTGCTATCTCAGAGCTACAATTAGGAGGAAAAGTCTCATGATATCAGGCTGCACCTTCCATGAACCTACTAAAGTACCATCTTTCTTAGATTGTCTTTGCTTTTGCCTGAAACAAAAATGTAGTGCATTAAGAATCACAGTCACTGGACAGGGAAAATGTGGCACATATACACCATGGAATATTATGCAGCCATCAAAAACAATGAGCTCATGTCTTGTAGGGGCATGGATGAACCTGGAAACCATCATTCTCAGCAAACTGACACAAGAACAGAAAACCAAACACCACATGTTCTCACTAATAGGCAGGTATTGAACAATGAGAACACATGGACACAGGGAGGGAAGCACTACACACTTAGGTGTGTTGGGGGAAAGTAGGGGAGGGACAGCGGCAGGCAGGGAGTTGGGGAGAGATAGCATGGGGAGAAATGCCAGATATAGATGAAGGGAAGAAAGGCAGTAAATCACACTCCCTCGTGTGTACCTATGCAACTATCTTGCATGTTCTTCACATGTACCCCAAAACCTAAAATGCAATTAAAAAAAGAAATAAATAAAATAAAATAATAAAAAAAAAGAATCACAGTCTTCAACATGGGCTAATACTAAGGATGTCCATCAATGACCCAAGTCACAAGCATTTTAAAATATTTTTCAACTAAAAACCATGGGAAGTGTGATGAAAAGATTATTGGGCTAGAAAGCGAACTGTGACAAATATTGTAGACTGGGTCGTTCAATACCTGTTTCTGTTCACTTTTAGCTTGTCTTGCCATAGTATCAAAATTGGGAAAGATGCAAACTAGCTTTCCCCGTCTCTATTGCAAATAGGGTTTCCTCTGAGACCAGCTTTTTGTTAAGCAGATGAACCCATGCAAGAATTCTGAGGTAGAAGAGAGCAGCAGAAGAGGAAGACATGAAGAGAAATGAAGTCTTCTGGCAAACACAGGGGAAAGGGTATTTGGTAGTTCTGCATCAGTTGTAGTAGAGATGACAGTTTCCAAAACATATTATCTTGGGTTCTAAGCAGCACTCTTGGGATTTTGCTAGTGCAGACTGGATATTTCTTCTGAATTTTCAAATCCTGGCTGTATAACATCTTAGCTTAATTCTCTAATAAACTGTTGTTCATTTTTCTTCATAATTGGCAATTTTTAACTTGTTTGAAGGCCCTGAAGTGATTTTTTCTGTTAGTTAGCTACCTTGTGAGGAAATTCCAACTCTCTTAATGACTGCCCATAAAGCCATCTGTGGAAGAATTCCAGAGGGCACAGTTCTCATCTCAGTGCATGTAAATGGCATCTCCAAAGAATTGAAGATATGGCCATACCCTCCATCTCTACCACTCCTCATTCCACAAAGAAAATAAATAAAGCCAGATCCAAGAATACACGGGAGGCCAATTACAACACACAACCTGAGAGAGAATAGTACACACTCAAAAAAACCATTCTATTTCTAATTTAATTTATTCTGCAAAAGTTTTTCATTGAAAAATACAAAATCTAGATATATAGTGAATTATGATATTTACTAATTGTTAATTCCAATGGCAGCTGCTATTCTCTTCAGATATTTTTCCCAGAGTAAACTAAACACATACCACATACTTAGTAAGAAGCTCTTGACTTGGGAGAAATGGTTTTTTTGCTTTCCAATAAGCAGAAAACACTAGAATCTATTTTTTCACTTGCCTAAATTATTGGTACACATTCATGTTCTGATCTCAGGACTACATCAATTCTATAGTTCCCTGCCATGGCAAAATTCAATCATCAGAGACATTTATCCTATCATCCCTCTTCCCCCAACAAAGGATATTATGTTGGCCCACTGTACTGGTGACATCACAAAGATGGGACCTGATGATAGAGTAATGATAGGTACCTTAGATGCCCTGTTAAGACACACGCATGACAAAGGATGTAGAGTGAATCCTGTGAAAATTCAGGAGGCCAATTTGTCTAGGCCATGTTCAAATACCACCTCCCAAGTTAAAGACAATTTGCTACACTGGGAACACCTACCATTAAAAAAATTATTGTGTTTAATTGGCCCATTAAATTTTAAAGAGAACACTTCCATATTTGAATGTATTGTTCTAATTCATTTACAAAGGAACCCTTTGGACTATAGGGCAAAATATACTGCCCCTTAACTTTTCTGATTCAGTGAATTGAAAAACCCTTGATGTGTCTGCAGTTTATTGGGAGGCTGTACGGAGCCTGTTGTGAATTTCAACAGAAAAATCACAGAGAATGCCCCTGAGTTTTGCCGCAAAGCTCTACTCTCTTCAGCAAGCAGCCGTTCTTCTGAAAACCAGCTCTTGGCTTGCTATTGGATCCTGGTTGAAACTGAATGTAATCAAGTAATCCAGGTTGCTGTAAATGAAATGGGTCTTTTCTGTGACGCCAGTCTGCAATATCAGAAGTGGCTTGCAGACAACATCACTAAGTGGAAGCGGTAACATACAGTGTAAGGTCCTAGGTGATCTGGAATGTGCACATTAATTGCATAAGCAGAAAAACCACAATTAATGACAAAGTAAAATCTTACCATTTAAATAAAATCTGGATATAATATTAAAAAGCTTCTGCCAGAAGACATCATCAGGAGTGAGCAGAAGCAGACATAACAGCACTGGAGAGAAATACTTAGAGGAAAGTAGTTGTACAAAGGGAGGTATCACTTTCATAGACTTTAGCTTGGGGACTAGTGTTGTTAGCATAGCATATGAGGTAGCAGAGACACCGGCAGAGAAAACTTAGCTTTTCTGACCTGGAAAATTAGAAAACCGATTTGGGAAAACTGTTGATTAGAGTGGGAAAAACTTGGAACAAAAAAATCCAAGAAGAGATTCCAAAATACGCCTGGTCACATTTTTGTGTGATTTAGAAACCTTGCCTTCAGAGAATAGACTCAAAGCAGCTTAGCTAATGACAAACTACCTAAACTGAGAAAAGAGCTACCATCTAATAAAGTTTTCGG
Source organism: Callithrix jacchus (assembly GCF_049354715.1). Taxonomy (NCBI): domain Eukaryota; kingdom Metazoa; phylum Chordata; class Mammalia; order Primates; family Cebidae; genus Callithrix; species Callithrix jacchus. Next base: position 51,392,095 of record NC_133514.1, on the reverse strand, counting down.
TTCAAGTCAAAACAAGATAATTGCCTGCAAAATTTAAACAAGCATTGGAGAAAATATTATAATGTCCAAAATGACCGAAGTAAAAAGAACCAGGAAAAGGAAACACATTCTCAAGAGAAAAGAAAATCACCTATGAGTCACCCCAAGATGACTCAGATATTAAGACTAATAACAGGATATTCAAGTGACTGTGATAATTATCTTTAGTGGGTACAATAAATATGCCCTCAATAAGTGAATTTTAGGAAATCTCACCTTAGAAATAGAAACAATAACAATGAGCCAAATGGAAATTCTACAACTGAAAAAAATAAATTATCTGCAATAAGTAATTCTTCTTTTAAAAATCAATTCTTGGCTTGCTATTGGGTCCCAGTTAGGTCCTAGGTGAATAAATGTAATAGCTGAATAGAGATGTCAGAGGAAAGAGTAAGTGAACTCGAAGACAGAGCAATGAATATGACCCAGCACAATGTGAAGAACAGTGCTGTAGTTTGGATATCTGTCCCCATGGGAACTCATGTTGAAACTTAATCTCCAATGTGGCATATCTAAAGATGGAGTTTTTAAGAGGTGGTTGTGTCATGCTGGCTGTGCCCTCATGAATAAGTTAATCCACTCAGGGATTAATAAATTGTCACAGAAGTGACATGACTGGCTTTATACAAAAAGAGAGACCTGAACTAGCTCACCCCCTCAACATGTGATGCCCTGTCCCACCCTCAGACTCTACAGAGTCCTCACCAGCAAGAAGGCCCTCACCAGATGCAGCCCCTCAACCCTGGACTTCTCAGTCTCCACAACTGAAAAAAATAAAATTCTTTTCTTTATAAATTACACAAGTTCAGGTATTCTGTTATAAGCAACAGAAAACAGACTAAGACAAACAAATAAAAGCTAAAGAATGAAAAGCATGAACAGTATCAGAGACTGACTTGTTAAATTATACAAAACAATGCAACATAAATCTAATTAAAGTACAAGAAGAACACAAAGGTAATGGGGAAAAAGTAATATATATGAGTAAATACCAAGTGAAAATGTCCCCATTTGATGTAAAGACACAATATGATCAACAAAACCAAACAGAATAAACATGAAGTCCATCATAATAAAAATTTCAACATCAAAGGTATGAGCAAATCTTGAAACTAGTAAGAGAAAAATGACACATTAAATAAAGAAAAACAACAATTCAGGTAGTGGGGTTGTCTTATCAAAAGACAAAGTGGCCAAAGAGAGTGAAACAACATCTTTCAAGTGCTCAAAAAAGAGGCTGAACAACTCAGTCTTACATAACTGCTGAGACTATACTTAAAGAATTAATGCAAAATATAAATATTTTCAGATAAACAATAAACTAAGGAAACAATTATAAAGGTTTCTAAAGAAAGTCTTCAGACTGAAGAAAATGATACCATGTAGAAACTTGGATTCTTAGAAAGGAATAAAGTTCACTGGAAACGAGTCACATTCCCTGACTCTTATTTGCTGTTTAAAGTAGAGGTGTAGCGCAAACAACTATAGCATCAAGAATGTGAGTATATATAGACATATAATGTTGAAAGGTTTCTACATTTTACAGGAAGTGGTAAAATATTAACTTAAAGTGGGCAGTAAAAGGCTAAAGCTATGTACCATAATCTCTAGGACAATCACCATAATAATGCAAAGAAATTTAGTTAAAAGTCAATAGGAAAATTTGAAATTATAAAAGAATTCAAACAATTCAAACAAGGGAGGGGATGAATGGAAAACATACAATAAAAATGATATCTTCATATCTAGCCATTAGAATAATTACATTAAATGTTTTTGGTTTGGGGATTTTTTTCTATAGCAGAATAATTACATTAAATGTTAATTAGCTGAATGATGTAACTAAATGAAGAAATTATTAGAATGCATTTTAAAAATCAAATTATATGTTATCTACCAAAAATATAGATTAGATATAAATACAGATATACTGAAAGTAAATGAATAGAAAATGACATGCCATGCAAACATAAGCATGAGAAGGCTGCGGGCCTCAATTAAAAACACAATACATATTTAAAGATGATAAAATGGCCAAATCATCAGGAAGATGTACAAGTTATGAATTTAACAGAGCTTCAAAGTACATGAAGCAAAACTTAATCCAGTTAAAGAAAAAAGTAGATAATTCCATACTCCAAATTATTTATTTTAACACAGAAGTCAGTCAACTTTTTTCCTAAGGGACCAAAGAGTAAATATTCAGGCTATGGACATATTCTTTTTTAGGGTGTGTGTGTGTGTGTGTGTGTGTGTGTGTGTGTGTCCTTTTAAGAATGTAAAAATCATTCTTAATTTGAAAGCTCAACTTACAGACTAGTCAAACAAAAGAATCAGCAAAGACAGAAAATATTTAAACAACACTATCAGTAACCTAGAGTAAACCGATATTTATAAATCATTACATCCAGCCACCCAACAATGGAATACTTATTCTTTACAAGTATGTAAGCTACATTTACCAGAATGGTCCACAGGCTTAGTAATTTTTTAAGGTCTCAAATTTAAAAGTTTGAAGTCATGTGTGTTTTCTGACCAAAATAGGATTGAATTAGAAATCAACAACAAGATACATAGGAAAATCTGAAATATTTAGAATTCAAACACTTTGAAACAATTAATGGATGAAACAAGAAATCATAAAGAATATCATTCAGTGATTAAATAAAATTGCCTGAAGGGCAAAATGTTAAAAATTTTCAGGCATAGGCAAAATAATGCTTAGAGAGAAATTGAATGCTTATGCAAGAAAAGAAGAAAGAATGAAGATTAAGTTTTAAAGTTTGCACTGCAAGAAATCAGAAGAAAAAGTAAGTGCATAGGTAAAAGAAAGAAAATAAAAACAAAGGGAAAGAATAAAGGAATGTCCAAAGCCTGAATATTCTATTCTAGAAGAGAAAAATTAAGAAAGAAAATAAATGAAACCAATATCTAGATCTTTTTTTTTTAAATTTTTTATTGCATTTTAGGTTTGGGGGTACATGTGCAGAACATGCAAGACAGTTGCATAGGTACACACATGGCAGTGTGTTTTGCTTCCTTTCTCCCCTTCACCCACATTTGGCATTTCTCCCCAGGTTATCCCTCCCCAGCTCCCCCACCCCCCGCTGTGCCTCCCCTTTTCCCCCCAATAGACCCCAGTATTTAGTACTCCCCTCCCTGTGTCCATGTGTTCTCATTTGTCATCACCCGCCTATGAGTGAGAACACGCAGTATTTCATTTTCTGTTTTTGTGTCACTTTGCTGAGAATGATGTTCTCCAGATTCATCCATGTCCCTACAAACGACACGAACTGATGATTTCTGATTCCTGCATAATATTCCATGGTGTATATGTGCCACATTTTCCCAAACCAGTCTATCATCAATGGGCATTTGGGTTGATTCCAGGTCTTTGCTATTGTAAACAGTGCTGCAATGAACATTCGTGTGCATGTATCCTTATGGTAGACCAATTTATAGTCCTTTGGATATATACCCAGTAATGGGATTGCTGGGTCAAATGGAATTTCTATTTCTAAGGCCTTGAGGAATCGCCACACTGTCTTCCACAATGGTTGAACTAATTTACACTCCCACCAACAGTGTAAAAGTGTTCCTTTTTCTCCACATCCTCTCCAGCATCTGTTGTCTCCAGATTTTTTAATGATCGCCATTCTAACTGGCGTGAGATGGTATCTCAATGTGGTTTTGATTTGCATCTCTCAGATGACCAGTGACGATGAGCATTTTTTTATATGATTGTTGGCCTCATATATGTCTTCTTTTGTAAAGTGTCTGTTCATATCCTTTGCCCATTTTTGAAAGGGCTTGTTTTTTTCCTGTAAATCTGTTTGAGTTCTTTGTAAATTCTGGATATCAGCCCTTTGTCAGATGGGTAAACTGCAAAAATTTTTTCCCATTCTGTTGGTTGCCGATTCACTCTAGTGACCGTTTCTTTTGCCGTGCAGAAGCTGTGGAGTTTCATTAGGTCCCATTTGTCTATTTTGGCTTTTGTTGCCAATGCTTTTGGTGTTTTGTTCATGAAGTCCTTGCCTACTCCTATGTCCTGGATGGCTTTGCCTAGATTTTCTTTTAGGGTTTTTATGGTGCCAGGTCTTATGTTTAAGTCTTTAATCCATCTGGAGTTAATTTTAGTGTAAGGTGTCAGCCATCTGCTTTAGTGTAAGCCATCTGCTTTCTGCACATGGCTAGCCAGTTTTCCCAACACCATTTATTAAACAGGGAATCCTTTCCCTATTGCTTGTTTTTGTCAGGTTTATCAAAGATTGTATGTCATGTTGCCTCCAATGCCTCTGTTTTGTTCCATTGGTCTATATTTCTGTTTTGGTACCAGTACCATGCTGTTTTGATTACTGTAGCCTTGTAGTATAGTTTGAAATCTGGCAGTGTGATGCCCCCCACTGTGTTCTTTTTGCTTAGAATTGACTTGGCTATGCGGGCTCTCTTTTGGTTCCATATGAAGTTCATGGTTGTTTTTTCCAGTTTTGTGAAGAAAGTTAATGGTAGCTTGATGGGGATAGCATTGATTCTGTAAATTACTTTGGGCAGTATAGCCATTTTCAGGATATTAATTCTTCCTAACGATGAACATGAAATGTTTCTCCATCTGTTTGTGTCCTCTCTTATTTCATTGAGCAGTGGTTTGTAGTCTTCCTTGAAGAGGTCCCTTACATTCCTTGTGAGTTGTATTCCTAGGTATTTTATTGTTTTTGTAGCAATTCTGAACGGCAGTTTGTTCTTGATTTGGCTCTAAGTCTGTTATTGGTGTAGACGAATGCTTGTGATTTTTGCACATTGATTTTATATCCTGAGACTTTGCTGAAGTTGCTTATCCGTTTCAGGAGTGTTTGGGCTGAGGTGATGGGGTCTTCTAGGTATACTATCATGTCGTCTGCAAATAGAGACAATTTGGCTTCCACCTTTCCTATCTGAATGCCCTTTATTTCTTTTTCTTGCCTGATTGCTCTGGCTAGGACTTCCAGTACTATATTGAATAGGAGTGGTGAAAGAGGGCATCCTTGTCTACTGCCGGATTTCAGAGGGAATGATTCCAGTTTTTGCCCATTCAGTATGATATTGGCTGTTGGTTTGTCGTAAATAGCTTTTATTACTTTGAGATACGTTCCATCGATACCGAGTTTATTGAGGGTTTTTAGCATAAAGGGCTGTTGAATTTTGTCGAATGCCTTCTCTGAGTCAATTGAGATAATCATGTGGTTTTTTTTTTTTTTTGGTTCTGTTTATGTGGTGAATTAAATGTATAGACTTTCATAAGTTGAACCAGCCTTGCATCCCAGGGATGAATTCTACTTGATCATGATAAATAAGTTTTTTGATTTGCTGTTGCAATCGGCTTGCCAATATTTTATTGAAGATTTTTGCATCTATATTCATCATGGATATTGGCCGGAAGTATTCTTTTCTTGTTGGGTCTCTGCCGGGTTTTGGTATCAGGATGATGTTGGTCTCGTAAAATGATTTGGGAAGGATTCCCTCTTTTTGGATTATTTGGAATAGTTTCAGAAGGAATGGTACCAGTTCCTCTTTGTGTGTCTGGTAGAATTTGGCTGTGAACCCATCTGGACCTGGGCTTTTTTTGTGTGGTAGTCTCTTAATTGCTGCCTCGACTTCTGACCTTGTTATTGGTCTATTCATAGTTTCAGCTTCCTCCTGGTTTAGGCTTGGGAGGATGCAGGAGTCCAGGAATTTATCCATTTCTTCCAAGTTTACTAGTTTATGTGCATAGAGTTGTTTGTAATATTCTCTGATGATGGTTTGAATTTTTGTGGAATCTGTGGTGATTTCCCCTTTATCATTTTTTATTGCATCTATTTGGTTGTTCTCTCTTTTCTTTTTAATCAATCTGGGTAGTGGTTTGTCTATTTTGTTGATCTTTTCAAAAAACCAGCTCTTGGAATTACTGATTTTTTGAAGGGTTTTTTGTGTCTCAATCTCCTTCAATTCTGCTCTGATCTTAGTTATTTCTTGTCTTCTGCTAGGTTTTGAGTTTTTTTGGTCTTGCTCCTCTAGCTCTTTCTTTTCTTTTTTTTTTTTTTTATTTTTATTGGATTTTAGGTTTTGGGGTACATGAGCAGAGCATTTAAAAAACTTATTCACCATGATCAAGTAGGATTCATCCCGGGGATGCAAGGCTGGTTCAACATACGCAAGTCTATAAACGTAATTCACCACATAAACAGAACCAAAAACAAAAACCACATGATTATCTCAATTGACGCAGAGAAGGCATTTGACAAAATTCAACAGCCCTTTATGCTAAAAACCCTCAATAAACTCGGTATCGATGGAACGTATCTCAAAGTAATAAAAGCTATTTATGACAAACCAACAGCCAATATCATACTGAATGGGCAAAAACTGGAAGCATTCCCTTTGAAATCTGGCACTAGACAAGGATGCCCTCTTTCACCACTCCTATTCAATATAGTTTTGGAAGTTCTAGCCGGAGCAATCAGGCAAGAAAAAGAAATAAAGGGTATTCAAATAGGAAAGGTGGAAGCCAAATTGTCTCTATTTGCAGACGACATGATAGTATACCTAGAAGACCCCATCACCTCAGCCCAAAAACTCCTGAAACGGTTAAGCAACTTCAGCAAAGTCTCAGGATATAAAATCAATGTGCAAAAATCACAAGCATTCGTCTACACCAATAACAGACTTAAAGAAAGCCAAATCAAGAACGAACTGCCATTCACAATTGCTACAAAAAGAATAAAATACCTTGGAATACATCTCACAAGGAACGTAAGGGACCTCTTCAAGGAGAACTACAAACCACTGCTCAACATTTAAAGCTTTAAACTCCTGTAGCTCCAGCTGCACAATTGGTTGGCACCAGGTACTAATAAAACAGAAAGCTTCAATTCATGGATACATAGAGCACTGTATTACGATGCTCAGTGGTGCTGTTAATTGTAACTCTCTGGAATAGAGACATGTGACATTAGGCAGTAACCATGGTCTCTTATTTGAACAACTGGGAGCCATCTGTACACTAGTGGGAAGTTCATCAGGGTGAGTGAAGTGTGGTGTTCTAGCCTTGGTGTGAATTTCTTGGCTTCTGCAGCACTAAGTCAAGTCCTAATGTTACATTAGTGACATATTATTTGTACAGGTTTTTGAACTTCTCAAGTGAAATGATCTAAATGTGGAAAAATGCAAAGACCTGTACTATTTATATTTTTAAAATGTATTGTGAGCCTCCGAGTTGCTTGTACATGTTATGACACTTACCTTTTCCAGAATCCAAAAGGCCACAGATGTCTGGGCATGTTTGTGACTGAGTGAGTAAAACTGATCTAATGAATCATTTTAAAAATTCTCTGGTTGGTACAAATAGTAAACACTATATAGTAGTAATCAGCAAATTAAGGAGGACAAATCTGTGGAGGAAAAAATGTGCACTGCTGACATCTCTGAGCTGAGGAACATTTTTCAGTCAAACTGTACAACCCATGTGGGAATTACTTTGCTCCAGATATAGATGATGACTAAGATATCTAGAATCTCCTCAACAGGCTTGTTTAAGCCTAAATGCTTCCCCCAGGGTTGCTGCATACTGTACTTGCACATCTCAGATTTGGCCAAAACCAGGCCTTTATCAGAACGGTGGCCAAGAACGGTTGGCTCTTCTGATCCCTGAATACTGGTTGTCTACACATGTGAGAGATATTCTCCTTTCTCTTTTTAGCATCTTTTCTTCTGTAATCACATCTCAAGGGCTTTACTCAAATTTAACACATTGCAAAGGTATAAAAGCTTCAGATGCTGAATGAATTAAAAATATAAGTGATTCTTTTTTTTTTTTTTTTCAGAAATTTCTTTTTTTTTTTATTTTTATTTTTTATTGGATTATAGGTTTTGGGGTACATGAGCAGAGCATGCAAGACAGTTGCGTAGGTATACACATGGCAGCGTGCTTTGCTTTTCTTCTCCCCTTCACCCATATTTGGCATTTCTCCCCAGGCTATCCCTCCCCACCTCCCCCTCCCACTGGCCCTCCCCTTTTCCCCCAATAGACCCCAGTGTTTAGTACTCCCCTTTCTGTGTCCATGTGTTCTCATTTTTCATCACCCACCTATGAGTGAGAATATGCGGTGTTTCATTTTCTGTTCTTGTGTCAGTTTGCTGAGGATGATGTTTTCCAGATTCATCCATGTCCCTACAAACGACACGAACTCATCATTTCTGATTGCTGCATAATATTCCATGGTGTATATGTGCCACATTTTTCCAATCCAGTCTATTATCAATGGGCATTTGGGTTGATTCCAGGTCTTTGCTATTGTAAACAGTGCTGCAATGAACATTCGTGTACATGTGTTCTTATAGTAGAACGATTTATAGTCTTTTGGATATATACCCAGTAATGGGATTGCTCGGTCAAATGGAATTTCTATTTCTAAGGCCTTGAGGAATCGCCACACTGTCTTCCACAATGGTTGAACTAATTTACACTCCCACCAACAGTGTAAAAGTGTTCCTTTTTCTCCACATCCTCTCCAGCATCTGTTGTCTCCAGATTTTTTAATGATCGCCATTCTAACTGGCGTGAGATGGTATCTCAATGTGGTTTTGATTTGCATCTCTCTGATGACCAGTGACGATGAGCATTTTTTCATATGATTATTGGCCTCATATATGTCTTCTTTCGTAAAGTATCTGTTCATATCCTTTGCCCACTTTTGAATGGGCTTGTTTGTTTTTTTCCTGTAAATCTGCTTGAGTTCTTTGTAAATTCTGGATATCAGCCCTTCTAAGCAAAAAGAACACAGCGGGGGGCATCACACTACCGGATTTCAAACATAAGTGATTCTTTCATCAGATTGAGGGTAACGCCCAAAAACGTCAAAGATGGAGGAAATGAAATAATTCAACAATGAGACTCTCTAACACACAGTGGAATCCCGTGTGTGGAGTATGCTTTGTTAATGCAATCTCTAGCAAAACTTCTCAGGTATTAACTCCGGGAAAGAGTTGTTTGTTCAGTTTCTCATCATAAACAGGAAGTCAGGGATTTGCAGAACTTTTCTTTATGCTTTATTTTCTTCATGAGTAATTAATTAGTAGATTCAGAGATTACCAGAAAGATTTTAGAAAAATGACACAAATGGCATTTGTTAGTATTTATGCTTTAAGTTTTGATCATTTAAAGCAGAAAAATAGGGAACTGGGCAATTGCCCCAGCCATCTATAACATTCACAAGAGGAGTTGACTGACAAAAGAACAAGGCACATACTATTTTTTCCTGGCAAATATGAACAACAAGCATAGACAGTCAAAAAGCATTCGATATAGATCTCAAAAAAGGAAGGAAATCCAGAGGAGAAGATGGAGGTAACAAAAGAGTTTATGCATGTGCTAACCATTATTGGGCCGATCCTCAGCCAAATCCCCAACAGAGATTCAAAATTAAACTTCCAATTAATTTTGGCCTGATTTTTTTTTGGCCCTTTTGAGTAAAAGAGTTCTCAGAGGACCTCCTTCTCTTGGTCCTTCGAGAATAAAATAACCTTTCCAACAACCAAACAACGTTTCTCTAATCCAAACATTAGAACAGTTTGTAGAGAAAGGATAATGCTGAGGCTCTTATTAAGCTAACATTTTCTCTACTTGTTTGGTAGTCATATAAAAGCTTCATACTCCAGAAATATCACTCTTTGCCCTAAACAGAAATCAAAGCAGAAATATTAAAAAGCAAATTAATATAGCTCTTTCAAAAAAATAAGAGGTGATTTGGTAGCAGCGTAACTTTCTAATCACGATCAGTTCTCTTTTCTACACCATGCCCTCAACGCAGTCAATGGACTATCCTATAGGAATACCAAAAGGCATCTGTAATCCTAGCACTTTGGGAGGCCAAGGTGGGCAGATCACCTGAGGTCAGGAGCTCAAAACCAGTCTGGCCAACATGGTGAAACCCTGTCTCTACCATATACAAAAATTAGCCTTGTGGTGGCGGGCACCTGTAATTGCAGCTACTTGGGAGCCTGAGGCCGGAAAATGTCTTTAACCCAGGAGCCGGAGATTGCAGTGAGCCAAGATCACGCCACTATACTCCAGCCCAGGAAACAAGAGTGAGACTTCATCTCAAAAATAAAAAAAAGAAAGAAATATCAAAAGGCTAAATTGCCAAATATCATCATACATACTCTACTTGAGTCTGATCTTTGGGCCTGAAAGGAGACATGTTATATTCAGCAATTACTCAGAGGGTAAAAGAATTTCTCTCAGACCATATTCTGTTCTATAGGACAGCCAGAGTTAAGGATTGAATTGTGCTACCTACACAGGGAACCCGAAGCCCAAACCAAGGTCAGAGCTTTGCATATCCAGTTAACAAGCCCGGTAGCCAGGAGGAATACGCAGTTGGAGGGTACTTGTTTCCCATGGCAGATAACGGCTTACCACAAATTGAGTGGCTTAAAACAACAAATTACTTGTCCACAGTTCTGGGGGCCAGAAGTACAATGGCAAGGTGTCACCAAAGCCATGGTCCCTCCTGAGGCCCTAGGGGAAAACCCACTCCTTTCTTCCTCTTGTTCCTGGTGGCCCCTGGCAGTTCTTGGTGTGTGGCCACATCACTACCACCTCTGTCTCCATGGTCACATACCCTCTTCCTCTTCTGTGTATGGGGTCTCCTTCTGTCCTTCTCTTATAAAGACACTCGTGATTGGATTTAGGGCCCACCTGGATAATTAAGGCTAATCTTCCCATGTTTAGATTTTTAACTTGAACATTTCTCTTTATAAGATTACATTTATAGATTCCAGGGATTAGGACCTGATATCTTGGGTGGACATTATTCAGCCTACTACAGAGGGTAAGTGAGTCTCCTTTACTTAATACAGTCTTCTCTTTTTATACCTGATGTTGTAGTCTGCTCAGGCTGCCATAAGAAAATTCCATAGACTGAGTGATTATTGTCTTGCAGTTCTGGAAGCTGGGACTGAGATCATGGTACCAGCATGGTAAGGCTTTGGAAAGGACTGTCTCCCTGGCTTGAAGACAGCCTCCTTGCTGTCTTGGTGTGTACATGATCTGTTCTTTGTGCACTGGAGTCGAGAGAAAGAGGGAGCTCTCTGGTGTCTCTACTTATAAAGGTACCATCTTATCAGGAGACCACACCCTCATGAAACTATAATCACCTCCCAAAAGCCCTACCTCCAAACACCATTACATTCAAGGTTAGAACTTCAACACATGAATTTGGAAAGGACACAAACATTTTCTCCATAACACCTAACAATCTACTCAAACTTAATCTAAAAGTAGCTACAAACCTCAATAAAGAAAATAATTCAGGTCTCCAGAATCATTCTAGAGTCTCTGGGTACCAGTTCCACCAACCATGGAGCTAGCTTAGCCAAGAACAGCAATCGGACCCAAGAAGAGCAAATGTGTTCCTCTTTCCATGGTGAAGATGGTGCCTCAGGCTTGCAGGCACTGGGGTAGGAATAGAATACGCACTCTACAGAGACAAGAAGTTTGTGCCACTAAATTTTTGGCCCCCAAACCTCCCAGTATCTCATTCTTTTTCAGTTAATGACACAACTGTAATTTTTAAAAGCACAAATATCTTTAAAATGACTTCATTTTGTAACATTCAGGTCATAATAATTCTTGAGGCCCAGAAGTTTCATAACTTTCCTAAGAATTCCAGACCATATGTTATACATTTCTCTCTGCAGTTTTACATTCTGGATATACATCTGGGCCTAATCTGAAAATATCATGTAATCATTCTTCAGAGCAATAAATTCTATGACAAACTAAAGAATGCAAAATCATAATCTAACATTAAAGCATATATTTTTCATTTCTAAATAGTTTAGCCACTTATCCTCAGAAATCAGTCATGCAACCACTATATCCAGCTCCATGTTTTCCAAACAAAGAGATTCATAAATACCAGCCCTTCTTATACTTTTCTATGGTTTATGAAAAGGAAATCTGAAATGTTTATATGGGCAACTTCTATGATCATTAAAGAGCAACATCATAAATGAGGTGTCAGAGAAAGACAGAGACAGAGAGGTGAATACATTGGAAAGTCTTGGGACAAATCAGAAAGACAATCTCTGGAGCTGGATGGCTCTGCAGCTGAACTTTTATACTCTTTGCAAATGTGTTTTTTACTATTAATGAAGAAATTTTCCCCAAAGAAATTGACCAATTCTTTTTGTGATCACTTATGCCATCTTTTGTTTTTAACAAAATGAAAGCAATGCATAATTTAAAAATAAGTAATAAACAAGAGCGTAAAATCTCTAGTGCTCTTCATTTTCCTTAAAATAGACCACATTTTGCATGAGATAAACACACCATCAACCAACCTCTTCCCTTTTATGTACATGGGATCTTTTCTTTGTTCCAAAATTGATTATTTATTGCTGAAAGTGACAAAGATGGAATTTTGGAATGTGCTTTTTCTTTCTATACAGAGCATAGAAGATTATGATGAGTGAAGAGAAAATAATTTGTACATCTGACATCTATAACTCTGCAAGTTTTAGACAATATCTGAAATATTTGAATACGTAGAAAGAAACAGTATTTTGTTTGTTTGTTTTAAAGAACCCCATGAGAACTGCTGCTGGGCTTTCTATATCTTGACCTTAAGTGTTCTCTTACAGGCTTTGTTAAGGAGATATTCTGATACATCACATTAACTGACTTGATGAGTAGGAATATTTGTGCATTCAGGGTAGCTCTCAACCCGAGAATGGGGTACACTCCCATCACCCTTTCTAAACTGATTGTTTGCAATTAAGGTCTCTTTCCGAAAAGCACACTGCCATGTGTGTTCCTACGCAACTGTCTTGCATGCTCTGCTCATGTACCCCAAAACCTAAAATCCAATAAAAAATTTAAAAAAAAAAAAAAGGTCTCTTTCCCCAGGTAACCACACATGGTGATTTAGACTACCTGGCCAGCCCAGAGAAACTCATTTTACCCAAAGTGCCGCTGAGGTGGCCTTGACCAAGAGCAATGGCTCCTATAGCTGTGGCTTCATCAATGTGGAGGGAGCCAGGAAAGCCTGCTTGTGCTGTCTAATGACTCATAAATCAAGGATTCATGAACCAGAGGCCTGCATGTCCAATCTGCCTCTTTGTTGACATGAGTATTCTTTAGTTGCTGAAAACCCTGAAGTCCTCATAAACACCAAGTTCTCTCAGAACAAGGGTAAAAATAATTGTCTCAATAAGAACTAGCATTTTTCTATTATTAGAAATTTTAAAAAAAGAAAAATTGATTTCAATTCATCATATTCTTAATCACATTATTTTAAAATGAAAGAGCTGTGTTTTCAAAATAATAACCATTAAATAAGTTTGCAAGCCAAATGATATCTGAACAATAATTGGTCTTTCTACATCACAGTAATTCAGAGATCTGCGTATAAACAAAGCTTCTGAAAGTGACAAGAGTATTTGTTGATACCCAACTACCCAGGATGCAAACGCTCTAAAGGCAAATGCGTGCCATTGAAATAGTTGCAAATTGGCATGGGACCTCTCTTGTCAGCCTGCCTGTGCGGTGGTTTTATGATTACTATTGCCTGTATCATCAATTTGTATTTACTATGTTCCATTCTAAAGTGAAAACACAGTTTACTGCATAAACCACAAAAGCCTTTTGTTATTCTTCTCAGTTGGGCATTAATAATACATCCTGATGTCCTGCTCATAAATGCAAGTGCATTTACAAACTGTACATTAACCACCGAGGCCCCCCCAGAGCCCAAGGCCCTCTCACAGGCATCAGAGGGAAGAGAGAGGGAGCATCCCCTGGGCCTCAGCCCAGTGCCTGCTGCAAGGCCTGCGGACAGCCCAGCCCTTCCTGGTTCCCCCATCTGCCTGTGGAGATGTAAACTTTGGATCTAATCAGTTTTCCTTTCTCAAGCAAAGGGTCATTATTTTCAGAATTCAATTGATTCTATTTCAACCATGGAAAGCCAAGGCCAAGTAAAACTCCCCAGGCATTTACTAAACGTTAAAATATTCATGGCAAATAAAACTTTTTCCTTGGACATCCTTTGCACTATTTCAAAACAATCCTAATAATTTTTCATGCCTTTCCCCACAATAACTGATTTGAAATAATATTCTTTTGCCAGGCTCAATTTAGATGATTTGAGGAAAAGGGAAGCAGCACCCTCCAGAGACCCACTCCTGTCACCCTGTGAGTGCAGTGGATCTGCAAGACCCAAGCTGGATGCTAAGCCAACCAGCCTCTCCTGTGGCATTCCTGCCTTTGTCCACACTGCCATGCCGTGACCCTTTATTCATGAGTCTTATCCTTCCTTCCTTCCTTCCTTCCTTCCTTCCTTCCTTCCTTCCTTCCTTCCTTCCTTCCTTTTTTCCTTCCTTCTTCCCTCCCTTTCCCTCATTCTTCCTTCTTCCCTCCCTCTCTTCCTTCTTTCTGTCCCTCCCTCCCTTCCTTCCTTCCTTCTTTCCTTCCTTCCCCTCCCTCCCTCTCATCCTCCATCTTTCTTTAGCATAACTGACTCCATTTTAGCTATAAACTCCATCCTGGCTTCCCCCTCCTTACCACAGTCCCTTAGTGTGCATAGCTGGGTCATGCTGCACTTAGAAGCATTGAAGGTACTGTTCTTAACACTTGTCACTATTGTAAATGCACCCTGACATTGTAACCACTTGTCATGATTATAACCGCCTCCTTGTCACCTGTAACTCCCCCCACTATTGTAAGAAAAAAGGTTCCCTTTGATCATTGTGTAGAAGGAGCCTGATTGCCCCCACTTCTTGATCATTGTATGGAGACCACCTGTAACCACAGCCCCTTCCTCTAACCTGGTGCTGTGCTGAACTGCCTCCTCTGCGTCTGACCTGACCCACACACTGGCCTAACACTGGGAGACCTCCAGGCCAACTAGAGGAAATCACAGCAGCAACTCTAGTGATTTTCTCGTTCTTATGAGGATTGCTTTCTCCATGTTAATCCATTACAACAATAATTTGGGAGGGGCAGAGGGAGCCTACGGGCTGGTCTAGTGGGGAGGAGGAGACAGGGTCCAATCCGGTTCCATGGGTTCTCCCACTGCCCCGCCACAGGTCTCACCACCTCCAGGGGCAGGAGGAGGCTGATGTCCAAGACAGTCAAGGCCTCCCATAATTAAATATTCTACATTCTTTTCTGGATGTTCAAAAAATACATGGCTTCTATTTTTGGTACATATGTTAAGAATTGTGTACAAATTCCAATGTCTGTGTACTGATCCTCAAGCAATAAAATCTCAATTATGATAATAATAATTCACACTCATCTTTCCACCATTCACTTCAAAGACTGCCATTCCCTCATCAGTGCCCAGGCTATCTTTATCCACTTTAAACCAACTATTCCTTTAAAAATCCAGGTGAATAAGAAGTCCATGTGATCTCCCACATTCACTCAAAAGTATTCATCAAGTAAAGTTCAAGAAATAATCCGGTTAGCCATGAATTTCCACCAAATTCCTTGGTACTTGAATAGTTAAACTCCATACTGGCAATGGCATTAGATTTTTAGAAGAATTATCTAGATGCACTTATCATATGGAAATGCTTTTTATGACCATTAAGTTTACATAAGCTAAATGGGATGCGCTCTTAATAGCAAAGGAAAAATCTTCTCTTTCATTGGTCTTCCTCAGCTATCAATAAGCACGTTTCCCCTACTAACTAATTTATAGAATCTTAACAATGGGAAGAGATCTGGAGACCATTTGCCCATCTACCAACTCAAAGCAGAAATTCATCTTCCCACCCATTTCCCAGGATGCTGATCACTAAGAAGGAACATTATATTTAGTTGTCTTGTTTTCTTGTGTTTCTCTAAATAATAAAATGCCCAAGTATTGAGAAACAGGCCTAAGATAATCTCAATAAATTATGTATGGATATGAAAGTGATCACTAAGTTTCATCACGAACAAGTTTAAGTTTTAGAAGGAACACTACCTGAAAGAGTTATATAAGAAATATTTGCTTGGCTTCTATTTTAAATAGAGTATATTTTAAGCAATGTAAGAGCAATGAAGCTAATACTACATGGTTTGTTCCTCAAAAAGTTTATAATCTAGTAGAGGCTATTTACAGAAGCTATTTACAAAAAATTATTACAAGCTAAAATGTAAATGCCATCAGAAAGATAAAATATAAGTGATCTGGTTGTCCAGAGCAGAGAAAATACACTTCCTACTGAAGAAATGGGCTTAAATTGTTAATAAAATTTTTAAAGTATTAGAGTTATATTTCTTCCTTAAATACTTCCCAAAACACATGAATCACTGGAGTCTGTTACATAGCTTATACACAGTAAGTGCAGAATAAATCTTTGTTCCATTAATCAATGGGAAAAATATTAGAAATAACAGGCATTTTTCTAAATGTGAATTTTTACCTGAAACATAGTATGATCCTCTATCCTGAAACTGGCAACCTCAACCACCATGGAGATTTTCCTATGAGGATGGATTAAAAATGATCAAGATCCTTTAGAGCTGAACCTGTAATGTTCCTACCCTTCTCAAGCACAGCTACAGTTTATATAGAAGAATAAACATCTAGAGTTCATTTTATCGGGACTTTTTAAATATTGAAAAAGGCTAGAAAGAGTGAACATAGATAAATCATCAAACTGGGTTAAGGAAGATTGTTTTCACTTTGTTAGTATTGCTGTAACTACACAGAGAATGATACAGGCCAAAGACATTCACAGCATCGGGCAGCAGTCTGTGGGCTTAAAGAGCATCCTCTCTGCAGCTGCTCAGCCTCACTCCTGATTGTCATTAAAAGTTACTTGATTTGTATTATGTCTTAGTTTGGTCCTCTCAGGAGTAGAGCTTGAGACAAGGATTTGAGCTCTAGTAGTTTATTGCGGAGGTGAAGGAAACACCACGGTGGGAGCAGAGCCATGAGATGAGGGAGTGAAGTCAGCCAGCCTATGAGTCCTCATCAGACCAGTAGGCGCTGAGGCCCTGGGGAGTTTCAGGAGCCACAGCAGCGCATGTGCCCAGAGGCCTCGTCTTTGCATTCACAGGATGAAATACTGGAGGGATTTATCCGCTACCTCTCTCATTGGCTGAGAACGACTCCCAGGGGATATTAATTCCCTCCCACAAACATCAGAGTAATCCCATTGCTACTCTGTTGCATGGGCCAGAACCGTGGGTTTTGGTGGCTAGAAAAAGCCCATAGATAAAGGAAGGCGGGAGCGGACAGTAAGTCAGGGCAGGGCACGCCAGCAGTAAGCAAGAAGACACTTGTGGGCACCACAACACCTGTTCCACTTTGCATGTGTGACTTGGCCACAAGCATTTTAAAAGCCATCATGCTTGAGGTCTGAGAGGGCATGGAATAGCCTCCTCCAAAGCCCCACCATGGAGCCTACCATCTTTTTTGCACAGCATTGGTAGTAAGCTAACTGGTCCATTCTACTCTTTTCCTGCTCTTCTTATCACTCTAGAAACAAAAGAACACACACACACCAATCCTAGAGTCAAGTCTGAAGATACAGTCTCACTGGAAGCCATCACAGAAGTGAGCTCTGATATGCCATGATTCTCCCATAGCAATTTCCCCCAATCAACTGCAGAGAGAAAAGAAACTGGGTGCTCTGGCCACAATGCCAACAGGAGGCAGTCAGCCAACCAAATCTTTCTCATCTGACTTCAGTAATTTAAGAAAAATTTCCAAAAGTTTATGCCAACAAAGCTGAAAACATTACTGGAAGTTCTAAAATACGTTGATATATCTGAAGCCTGTGACGGCTTTGTGTTGGCTATCTAGAGACTTAAAGAGGAAGCTTCCCTTCGAATATTAAGCAGTGGTCCTCAGCTCTTCCCACCCATCCTGCACACAGCCTGCCTTCCAAAGCATCACACCCATGATGATGCCTCTGTCAAATTAGCAACTTCATTCCTAAAAAGTCAGTGGACAAAGAGCCTTCTAGTCACATTTTAATAAATGTACTCCTCTGCACTCGTGCCCAAGCAATGGAACTTGACTCACTAAATCTAAAGGAGAAATCATTTCCATCTAGATTTGGGATTTCTGAAACACATTTCATTTTCAGGATTATCACTTTTTGAACTCCTGAAAGAAAGCACATTCCCCTTAGTCTACCTATGTTTCCATCAGAACTGCCTCTGTGAGACTTTCAGTGTCTGGAGTTTGAGGACAGTATGTGGCCAACAGACACACACAGTTGGAATCTCTTGAAAATGCTCTACATAGATAAAATAGGTTTCTTCTTATTTAGGTTTAGGCATGCTTTCTGATGTATATATTTCGATTGTTTATTCCTTAGCTCACCTACCAAATACTTACTGTCCAACCTCCTCTGAGTGCTCATCACTGTGGTGAATGTGGGGCATCCAATGGTGAGCAAAACAGTCTCTCCCGCTGCATTACTCAATGCAGTGTCAGAGTTGTCATGACAAAAAGCAAATAGAGAATTGAACAGAATGCTGCTATCTGTGTGTTTGATTTTGCCACCCCATGCCCTTCAGTGGCTACATAACGTACTGTACCGTGATGAAGGCCAAGTCCTTCACATGGCCTGGGAACCCCGGCTGGTCTGTGTTTAGAGTAGCTACTAAGAATTTTTTTTCCTGAAAAGCACAATTAAGAATTCATTGTAGGGCTGAGAGCAGTGACTCATGGCTGTAATTCCAGCACTTTGGGAGGCCAAGGCAAGTGAATCACTTGAGGCCAGGAGTTCGAGACTAGCCTGGCTAACATGGTGAAACCTTGTCTCCACTAAACATAAAAAAATCAGCTGTATATAGTGGCACACACCTCCAATCTTAGCTACTCAGGAAGCTAAGGCAGGAGAATCGCTTGAAACCAGGAAGCAGAGGTTGTAGTGAGCTGAGATCGTGCTACTGTACTCCAGCCTGGGTGACAGAGCAAGACTCCATCTCAAAAAAAAAAAAAAATTTAGGAAATTTTTAAGAACACATTCCACTGAAGAAGAGATGTATACAGTAGAAATCTTTAATTTTTTTCATTTCATATTCCATAATTCTTTTTTTTTTTTTTTTTTATTGCATTTTAGGTTTTGGGGTACATGAGCAGAACATGCAAGACAGTTGCATAGGTACACACATGGCAGTATGTTTTGCTTCCTTTCTCCCCTTCACCCACATTTGGCATTTCTCCCCAGGCTATCCCTCCCCACCACCCCCTCCCACTGGCCCTCCCCTTTTCCCCCCAATAGACCCCAGTGTTTAGTACTCCCCTCCCTGTGTCCATGTGGTCTCATTTTTCATCACCCGCCTATGAGTGAGAATATGCGGTGTTTCATTTTCTGTTCTTGTGTCAGTTTACTGAGGATGATGTTCTCCAGATTCATCCACGTCCCTACAAATGACACAAACTCATCATTTCTGATTGCTGCATAATATTCCATGGTGTATATGTGCCACATTTTTCCAATCCAGTCTATTATCAATGGGCATTTGGGTTGATTCCAGATCTTTGCTATTGCATATTCCATAATTCTTTTGCAAACATAACAAATAGGGTACCCTGCGTGGTTTTTCTAGAGAAATATGCAGCGATATATTTCAGAAGCAAACTGATTTCATTTAGAAACCCTCAAATGGTGGTCCTTTACTTCTTAGAAAAGCATGGAAGTAAAACGCAGACATGAATTCAACAAGATGGAAAAACTTCCCAATGTTTAAATACAGCAAATCCAAATGTGTATTTTGGGCTTAGGTTTGAATTTGTAAAAACTGGAAGATTCTAAAAATATTTCAGAAAAAAAAGTCATATCCTCATACCAGTTGTCCAGCATTTTTGATGCCAACTATCATCTGACATTATAGGTAGAATGTATTCTAACATATATAGGTAGAGATATTATTTATATGTTTTTCAGTTATGTGTGTTTCTCTAGGTCATTTAGAAAGATCTTCTTTTCTCAGGGTAAGATAAACACTTTCATAATCAACTCCCACATGTACTATAGAGGAACACTTTAGAAGTCTATAGTTTGGTCTCGTAACATTACTACTTCCTCTTATTGTACCAGAGAAGATCTAAAAAAGAAAATGTGTTTTGTAATTTAATTCAGTAACACTACAGAAAAATAGCAGAGTGCAAGTAAGTAAGACTCAGTGTATGAGGCCTTCCAATCTACATAATTCTAGTTTTCTATTTGCTTCTCATAAGGCTCAACACTTAGACATACTATGCTTTTATTTCTAATCTCCATTTGTTTAAATAACACAAAAGCATCTTCAGATTTCAACTGTTATTTATATAAAGTCCTTTGGAAGTTTTATTCTTCTTGTTAATTTAGAGATTTAGAAGAGAGGGGCTTGGGGAACCTGAAGACCAGCTTCACTTGCCTGAACAGTGGACCACACCAGGATAGAGGAGGTGCAAATTCAAGCTATTTCCAGTCTGTCCTTGAAACCAATTCAGTACGCATAGAATGTGTAGGCTCAAAGCCAAGTACCTTTCAGCCATTGAGATTGCATATTTTACTCTTTGAAGTAACAATCATTATGCACATGTACAATCATTTGATCCTACAAAAAATTATGATTACAGGCATACCTTGGAGATACTGCAGTTGAGTTCCAAACCACAACAATAAAATGAATATCAAAATAAAGCAAGTCATGTAAATTTTTTGGTTTCCCAGTGCATAGAAAAGTTAGCTTTGCACTATACTGTCATCTATAGTGCGCAGTAGCATTATGTCTAAAAAGTACATACCTTAATTTAAAAATAGTTTATTGCTAAAAAAAAAATGCTAAAGATCACCTGATCCTTTAGTGAGTCCTAATCTTTTTGCTTATTGACGGCCTTGTCTTGATGTTGATGGCTGCTGACTGATCAGGGTAGTAGTTGATGAAGGCTCTGCTGGCTGTGGTGATCTGTTAAAATTAGACCACAATGAAGTTTTCTACATCAATTGACTCTGCCTTTCATGAAAGATTTCTTTGTGGCATGTAATGCTGCTTAATAGTATTTTATCTGCTGTAGAACTTCTTTTAAAATCAGAGTTAGTCCTCTCAAATCCTGCTATGCTTTATCAACAAGATTGATCTAATATTCTAAGTTCTTTACTTTCATTTCAAAAATGTTCATGTTCAACCTTCACCAGGAGCAGATTCCATCTCGAGAAACCACTTGCTTTGCTCATCCCTAAGAAACAATGCGTCTGTTCAAGTGTGATGATGAGATTGTAGCAATTTAGTTACAACTTGAGGCTCCACTTCTGATTCTAGTTCTCTTTCCATAGCCAACACATTTGCAGTTACTTCCTCCACAGAAGTCTTGAACCCCTCAATGTTATCCATGAGGACTGGAATCAACTAATTCCTGCTAATGCTGGTAATTTGACCTCCTTCTATGAATGTTCTTAATGGCATCCAGAATGCTGAGTCCTTTCCAGAAGGCTTTCAATTTACTTTGCCCAGATCCATCAGAGGAAACACTGTCTATGGCAGCTACAGCCTTACAAAATGTATTTTTGAAATAATAAGACTAGAAAGTCAAAATTACTCAGTGATTCATGGGCTGAAGAAAGGATGTTAGCAGCCATTAAAAGCATTAATCTCTATTTATATCTCCATTAGAGCTCTTGAGTGACCAGGTGCATTGTCAATGAGCACTAATTTTTATAAATTTAAAATTCCAGGATACATGTGCAGGACATGCAGGTTTGTTGCATAGATAAATGTGTGCCATGGTGCTTTGCTGCACCTATCAACCCATCACCTAGGTATTCAGCCCCACATGCATTATCTATTTATCCTGATTCTCTCCCTCTCCCTGCATCCTGCCATAGACCCCATGTGTGTTGTTCCCCTCCCTGTGTCTATATGCCTTCATTGTTCAGCTCCCACTTATAAGTGAGAACATGTGGTGTTTGGTTTTCTGTTCCTGTGTTAGTATGCTGAAAATAATGGCTTCCAGTTCCATCCATGTCCCTGCAAAGGATATGATCTCATTCCTTTTTATGGCTTCATAGTATTCCATGTTGCATATGTACCATGTTTTCTTTATCCAGTCCATCATTGATGGGCATTTGGGTTGATTCCATGTCTTTGCTATTGTGAATAGTAACGAGCACTAATATTTTGAAAGGAATCTTTTTTTCTGAGCAGTAGATCTCAACAATGGACTCAAAATACTAACTATGTGTAAACAAATGTGCTATCATCCAGGCTTTGTTGTTCCATTTCTAGAGCACAGGTAGAGTAGATTTAGCATAATTCTTAAAGGCCCTAGGATTTTCAGAATAGTAAATGACCATTGGCTTCAACATCAAAGTCACCAGATGCATTAGTCCCTAACAAGAGAGTCAGCCTGTCTTTTGAAGCTTTAAAGTCAGGCATTGACTTCTCTCTAGCTGTGAAAGTCCTAGATGTCATCTTCTTCCAAGAGAAGGCTTTTTGTTTACATTGTTCAGTGTAGCCACAAGAAACTTAGCTAGATTTTCTGGATAATTTGCTGCAGCTTCTCCAACAGCACTTGCTGCTTCACCTTGTACTTATAATATTATGGGGATGGCTTCTTTCCTTAAAATTCGTACCAATCTCTATTAGCTTGAAATTTTTCTTCTGCAGCTCCCTCCCCTCTTTCGGCCTTCACAGAACTGAAGAGAGTCAGGGCCTTGCTCCAGGTTAAGTTTTGGTTTAAGAAAATGTTGTGGTTGGCTTGATCTTCTATACAGACTACTCAAACATTCTCCCTATCAGCAATAGGCTGTTCACTACATTTTTTTTCATGATTCATGTATTCACTAGAGTAGCACTTGTAATTTCTTTCAAGAACTTTTATTTTGCATTTATAACTTAGCTAACTGGTACACAAGACCTCGTTTCCAGCCTATCTCAGGTTATTTGACATGACCTTCTCACTAAGCTTAATCATTTCTAGCTTTTGTTTAAAAGTGAGAGATATGTGTGATTCTTTCTTTCACTTGAATACTTAAAGGCCATCATAGGGTTATTAACCGGTCTGATTTCAATATTGTGTGTCTCAGGGAATAGGGAGTACCAAGGAGGAGAGAAATATGGGGAACTGCTGATCAGTGGATCAGTCAGAACACACGTAATATTGATCAATTATTTTCTCTGTCTCAATGGGTACAGTTCATGGAATCCCAAAATAACTGCAATAATAACATCAAAGATCACTGATCACAGATCAACCTAACAGATAATAATAAAAATGTTTAAGATGTTTTGAGAATTAGCAAAATGTAACACAGAGACAAAGTGAGCAAATACTGTTGAAAAATGACACCAATAGATTTCTCAGCACAGGGTTATCACAAACTTTCATTCAAAAAAACATGATACTTATGAAGCACAATAAGAAACAAAGCATGCAATTGGGTAGGGTGGCTCACACCTGTAATCTTAGCAGTTTGGGAATCCCAGGCAGGTAGATCATGAGGTCAGGAGATCGAGACCACCCTGGCCCACAAGGTGGAACCCTGTCTCCTACTAAAAATACAAAAATTAGCTGGATGTGGTGGTGCATGCCTGTAATCCTAGCTACTCGAGAGTCTGAGGCACGAGAATCACTTGAACTCAGGAGGTGGAAGTTGCAGTGAGCCGAGATCATGCCACTGCACTCCAGCCTGGTGACAGAGCAAGACTTCATCTCAAAAAAAAAAAAAAAAAAAAGCATGCCTGTATTACACTATCAACTGCAAGGAAAATGTGGTAGCACCAATGGGAAATTATTAGCTACTAATCACAGCGTGTTAAGAAAAGTGAGGCAATGCGAAGAATGCATTAGTCTAGAGAAAAAAACTATCTTTAAATCTCTCATTAATTTCCACTGGATGTTTTGCTGAAAGTAATTATAAATTTAAGATATGTACTGATTTCAGCAGCCTGCCTATGGGTGTGGGCTGAACCCATTAATCAATCAGCTAAAAGCTGAATGTAATGTTTATTTTATATTTAAAGTTGTACTTTCCAAACAGCCGTGGGTATCAAATGCCAGGAGCCCAAAAGTTTTCTGTGTTTGAGTTTCACCTTTCATTTTTCACTCTCATGGTCCCAGTGACTTTGGTGGAGCCAAGCCCACTGGGCCACCCTGCATCTGTTCCCTTCTAATCCCACTGATGTTTGCACAGGAAGCAGTCTATATTCCCACTTCTTCAACACCCTTTGTGGTTTGCTGTGTCAACAGAGAATTTCTGTCGCTACATTTGGTTAACTGACCAATTTGTTTCTCCAACTTTTTATGTCATTCCCTTGAGACAAACCACACTGATAGAAGTGGTGTTTGTTCTCTCGGGTGTTTGCATGTTCATATGCATGTTGCCATATTTCTCATGAAGATACCACAAAATGTGTTTAAGCTGTTAATACTTCTTTGCCAATAAAAAAAAACATGTTTAGATGATAGAATTTTAAAACTGAAAGGAATCAAGAAATTATCTAACCCAAAATCAGCCTGGTGAGAAAACTTAGGTCCAGAGAAGGGAGGTAATTTGTTCTGAGCCAATTGGAACTAAGCAGGTGTCCTTTGACTGGCCAAAGTTGCTATCTTCATTTCATTCTGAATTTCATTTTGCTTCCTTTCTCCTCCTCAGTCTTCACTGTGGATTCATCTCCTCTAAGCATTAGTGTTCCCACAGTTCCACCCCTCAGCCTTCTCCCATCCTGACCTGATCCTCAAGCAGTCTTCTTTATGCTAATGATTTCCATGATCTCAGCTACATGGATGAATCTCAAATATTCCTGTTAAAGCATCTTTCGCCTTCTCCAGACCTTTACTGCCAATGACATATTGGAGGTCTCCTTCTGGACCATTTCACTCCTCAATGTGCCCAGTGTACCCATCCTAATGGGTTCCTCCTACATCAGCAAATTACTCCACTATTCTAGCCATTCTCCCAAAGCAAAGATGGTAATTCCTGACTAGCCTTCTATACACACACACACACACACACACGTGAGCACACACATGCACCATTCTGTCAGTTACCAGTGTTCCTCCTGCATCCCTCCAGAGTCCACCTTCTCATCTCAGCTCTACCATCACTTCTTGGACTCTGGCTCTTCTCTCCTCTGACACATCTTGATGAGAGACATTTCCTCTGTCACCAGAGGGTTCCAATTGTATGCCCCATCCTTCCTCCAGCAGCCATAACAATCAGCTGAATCCTAAGACCCAGTTAGCCCCATAGAAGAGCTCATCAAAAGTAATGAAGCTGGTCTGAGAATTCCCCATAGTACCAGTTTCAGAGATCATAAGTTTCAGGAGGAGAAAATGGCCCAAGGCCACTATACCACTGAGTTGAATATTCAGAGCTGTGGCTTCGGCTATTACAGGACTTTTCCATAAGAGCTCATTCCCCCATTCCTCACATTGCTTGATTGTAAATCATGATATGAACCCATAAGTTTGTCTAATGCACATCATCATATAACCCAACCACACTCCAGATACTACCATTTCCTCCACCCAGACATGTTCCTCATTGCCTGTCACTCTCGTCCCTCCTCCCCATCTCCCCATCTCCACTGCCACCCTGGTTTGAGGCAATCTCTGATGAACTTTTGGTCACTATAGTTTTGCCTTTTCTAGAATTTTCTATCAATGAAATCATACAGTATGTAGCTTAGTGTGATGCTTCTGAGACTTCTCCATGTGGTGTGCATCAGTGACTCATTTGTTTTTACAGCTGAGTGTTTCTCCATGTTATGACTATACTGTATTTTATCTACACATTCTCCAATTGACAGGCATTTGGGTTGTTTCCAGTTTTGACTATAATATATAATGCTGGTGTGAATACATCCAAGTCTTAGTGTGAGCGTACGCATTTTCATGGGTAAAAGCCTAGAATCAGAATTGCTGAACAAGGTAAGTTTACATTTAACTTCAAAATGAACTGCAAAACTGCTTTCCAAAATGGTGCCGACATTTTCCCAAAAGTAGTGTATGAGAGTTACAGTTGTTTCACATTCTTGCTCACTCTTGGGATTGTATGTTCTGTGATTTATTTTGTAAGTTTAGCTATTTTAGGGAGTACCTAGAGGTTCTAATTTTCATTTTCCTGAAAACTAGTAATATTGACTGACATCTCACATTAGTCATTTACATAACTTATTTTGTGAAACATCTTTTGAAATCCTCTGCTAATATTTTTTTAAAGCTTGTATCTTATTTTTGAGTCATGAGTTTGTTTTTTAAATATATGTTCTTGATAAAAAGTCATTCTTCAGATACGTGTTTGGTAAGTATTTACTCCACTCTGAGAGTTGGCTTTTCATTTTCTTATTTTAAAGAAAAAAATGTAATTTTCAGTCAAGTCCAAGTCATCTTTTTATTTACTTCATAATTCATTCATCAGGAGCTGGGGGCTCCATTTAAGAAACTGTCTACTCAAAGTCATGAAAATTGTCTTTCTGTTTCCTTCTGAAAACTTTATGGCTCTTACATGCAGTCTGCATCCACTTCGAGTTAAGAGTTGTGAATGATGTGAAATGTAGTCTAAGTTAAGTAAGTTTTGCTTTTTGTCACCCTTTCTTTCATTCACATATTCAACAGCTTTAGACCAGTATTTGAAAAGAAACTGCTTTTACCATTGAATTGCCTTGGAGCCTTTGTCAAAAATCAGTGGAACATATATGTGTGCATCTATTTCCAAACTCTATTTTGCTGTGTTGTAATATGTTTAGGTAGGCAGAAAATCCTTTAGTAGATACCATACTGTCTTGGTTGTTGTAGCTTTATAATAAGCCTTGAAATCAGGAAGTGCATCATTTCCAACTTTGTTTTTCTTTTAAAAATATTTTTGGCTTTCCTAGGTCCTTTGATTTTATATAAATTTTGGTGCCCATCCCTTGACAATTGCTACTAAAACTTGCTGAATCTGTGGAAAAGTACTACCTTAGCTATCATATCTTGCAATATAAAAAATGATATATTTCTTCATTTATTTAGGTTTTTAATTTTTCTCAACAAAATTCTATAGTTCTCAGTGAACAAGATGTCTGCTTTTTATACTTCTTTTCTCAAGTTTATTCAAAGGAATTTTATTTGTGCTTTTGAAAACAGAGTTATTTGGAAAACTGAGTTGTTTCTTGTTTCAACATTCAGTAGGTGTTTCCTCACTGATACATAGAAAGGCAGTGGTATTTTTAACCTCAATCTTGTTTTTTGTGGCCTTGCTAAAGTCACTTATTTGCTTTAGCTCTAATTCTGTAGATTTATTTGGATTTTCTTCCTATATTAACATGTTAACTACAAAAAAAGTTAATTTTGCTAATTTCTGATCTGTATTCCCTTTGCTTTGTTTTCTTACAGAAATTCCAGGGCAACATTGAAAGGGCATTCTGGCTTTTCCTTAACCTCAAGTACAATGTATTCAATCTTTTACTGTTAAGTGTGATGTTGGTTGTACATTTTTTGTATCTGTCTCCTATCAGGTTGAGGAAGTTATCTTTTATTTCTGGTTTTCTAAGAGTTTTTACTGTTTGAATCAAATTCCTCAAAATCCTTTTCTGACCCCGCTTGAGAAAACTTCTATTTTTTTCTCCTCAATTCTGTTACTATGGTGAAATATATTGATTTATTTGTCAGGTATTAAACAATCTTGCATTCCTGAGATAAAACCCAGATGTTTATAACTTATTTTTTGTATATTGTATCATTTTATTTGAAAATACTTTGTTAAGTATTTTTGCATTTGTGTTCATTTCTCTCTATTTTCTATTCTTTTAATTCCTTGGCTTTGGTGTGAGGGTAATACTGCCTTGTAAAATGAGTTGAGTAGGGTCATTTTGTCTTAATTTTATACAACAGCTTTATGGCTTTAGTATTTTTTTCTTCCTAAAATATTGGATAGAATTAACCAATGAAGCCAGCGGAGTCTGGACATTTCTATTTGTGAATATTTTAAATTATAAATTCAATTTGTTTTATTGCTCTGGGACAATTCATATGTCTGTTTCTTCTTAAGTCAGTTTTCATAAGTGTGGCTTCTTTAAAAATATGACTATTTCATTTAAGTTTTCTTGACATTTTCTTATTTTTCTTTTCATATCTATAGGAACTGAATGGATGTCTACT
The DNA here is from genome assembly GCF_049354715.1 of Callithrix jacchus. NCBI lineage: Eukaryota > Metazoa > Chordata > Mammalia > Primates > Cebidae > Callithrix > Callithrix jacchus. The sequence continues at coordinate 51,363,959 of NC_133514.1, read as the reverse complement.
CTTTTACTTTCGATATTGGAATTTCCTTTGGTTTAGTATGCTTTCTTTTATTTACATTCTTAAGATGGAAATTTAGAGAATTATTTTACACTTTTTTCCCTTATAGCAATAAATATTCCTTAAAGCAATAAATGAACTCTCTAATACTATCTTAGCTATGTCTCACAACTTTTGATATGTTCTACTTGCATTGTTATTGAATTGAAAATATTTTTTAGTTTCCCTTTTAATTCCTTCTTTAGCCAGTGAGTTATTTACAAATATGTTGTTGAATTTCTAAGTATCAGCATTTTCCCACTATCTTATTGTTATTGATTTGTAATCAAATCTGACAAAAACAAGCAATGGGGAAAAGATTCCCTATTTAATAAATAATACTGGTTAAACAGGCTAGCCATGTGCAGAAAGATGAAACTGCACCCCTTTCTGACACCTTACACTAAAATTAACTCCAGATGGATTAAAGACTTAACCATAAGACCTAACACTGTAAAAACCCTAGAATAAAACCTACGTAAAACCATTCAGGACATAGGCATAGGCAAGGACTTCATGACTAAAACACCAAAAGCATTGGCAACAAAAGCCAAAATAGACAAATGGGATCTAATTAAACTCCAGAGCTTCTGTACAGCAAAAGAAACAAGGAATCATTAGAGTGAACCAGCAACCAACAAATGAGAAAAAATGTTTGCAATCTACCCATCTGACAAAGGGCTAATATCCAGAATCTACAAAGAACTAAAACAGATTTACAAGAAAAAAACACACAAACCCATTCAAAAGTGGGCACAGGATATGAACAGACATTTCTCAAAAGAAGACATTTACAAACACATGAAAAAGTGCTCATCATCACCTGTCATTAGAGACATGCAAATCCAAACCACATTGAGATACCATCTCACGCCAGTTTGAATGGTGATCATTAAAAAATCTGGAGACAACAGATGCTGGAAAGATGTGGAGAAACAAGAACACTTTTACACTGTTGGCGGCAGTGTAAATTAATTCAACTCCTCAAGGACCTATAAATAGAAATTCCATTTGACTCAGCAATTCCATTACGGGGTGTATACCCAAAGGATTATAAATTATTCTATTATAAAGACACATGTACACGTATGTTCATTGCAGCACTGTTTACAATAACAAACACCTGGAACCAACCCAAATGCCCATTGATGATAGACTGGACAAGGAAAATGTGGCACATATACACTATGGAATACTATTCAGCCATAAAAAATCTATGAATTCGTGTCCTTTTAGGGACATGGATGAATCTGGAAACCATCATTCTCAGCAAATTGACACAAGAACAGAAAATCACATGCTGCATGTTCTCGCTCATAGGCAGGTGTTCAACAATGAGAACACATGGACACAGGGAGGGGAGCATCACACACTTGCATCTGTTTGGGGGGCAATAAGGTAGGAACAGCGTGGGGTAGGGAGGTTGAAGAGGAATAACATGGGAAGAAATGCCAGATATAGGTGACGGGGAGATGGAGACAACAAACTGGATTGCCATGTATGTACCTATGCAAAAATCCTACATGTTCTGCACATGTACCCCAGAACCTAAAGTACTAGATATATATGTGCGTTCATTGCAGAACCTAAAGTACTATATATATGTGTGTGTACTATATATACATGTATAGTACTATATATGTGTGTGTACCATATATACATATATATGTATGTATACACACACACACAGACACACATACATATAGACCACGGAACAAAGAATCCAGAAATGAATACATGTATTTGCAGCCAACTGTTTTTCAATAAAGGTGCCAAGAACATACACTGGAGAAAGGACACGCTCTTTAATAAGTGGTGCCGGGAAAATTTGATAGCCATATGCAGAAGAACGAAATTGAACCCCTATCTCTGATCATGAATAAAAATCAACTCAAATGAATTAAAGACTTAAATATAAGACCTGACACTATAACACTTCTAAAAAAAACCACTTCAATATATTTTCTAGGAAAAGATATTATAGCTAAGATCCCAAAAGGACATACAACAAAAACAAAAATAGACAAATGAAACCATATTAAATAAAAAGCTTCCACATAGCAAAGACAACAATCAACAGAGTGAACAGACAATCTGTAGAATGTGAGAAAAAATTTGCAAACTATTTATATGAGAAGAAACTCATATCTAGAATATACAAAGAACTCAAACAACTCAACATAAAATAATAATAATCTCATTAAACAGTGGGCAAAAGACATGAATAGACATTTCTCAAAAGAAGATACATAAATGGCTAATGGGTATATATTTTTAAATGCTCAAAATTATTAATCATCAGGGAAATGCAAATCAAAACCACAAAGAGATATTACATCACTCCTGATAGAATGGCTCTTATGATAAGACAAAAAATAACAGATGCTGACATAGATGCAGAGAAGAGGGAACACATACACTGTTGGTGATAATATAAATTAGTATAGCCACTATGGAAAACATTATGGGGATTTCTGAAAAAACTAAAAATAGGACTATCATTTGATCCAGCAATCCCACTACCAGCTATTTATCTAAAGGAAAAGAAATCAGTATATTGGAGACACCTGCACTCGCATATTTACTGCAGCACTATTCACAGTAGCAAGATATGGACTCAACCTAAGTGCCCATCAAAGGAAGAATGGATAAAGAAAACGTGGTGTATGTTGTGAACCTCAAATATCTGAGGCAGTTCTCAATTTCAAGCACAGCTTGGTTGTATTCATTTTAGGGAAACATGAGACATCAATCAATATGTGTAAGATGAACATTGGCTTAGTCTGGAAAAGTGGGACAACTCAAAGTGGGTAGGGACCACAAGGAAAGGCCAGAGCAGTCCACTGCCTGCCTGTTTCTTCCAGGTCATAGGTTGACCTGGAAGAGACAAATAGTTGCATTATTTTGAGCTTCTGATTAGTCTTTCCAAAGGACCCAATCATATACACATTTATTCCAGTGAACAGAGGGATGACTTTGAATAGAATGGGAGGCAGGTTTGCCATAAGCAGTTCCCAGCTTGACTTTTCACTTTAGCTACTGATCTTGGAGCCCGAAGATTTCTTTTCCTTTCACAATATATATACAATGGAATACCATTCAGTCACAAAAAGGAATGAAATCATATCATTTGTAGCAACAGGGATGTAACTGGAAGTCATTATGTTAAGTGAAATAGCAAGGCACACACAAAAAAAAAACACCACACATCAAATGATTTCACTCAGATGTGGAAGCTAAAAAAGTTGATCTCACAGAGGTAGAGACTGGAATGACAGATACTAGAAACAAGGGAGGGTGTATGGGTGGAAGGTGGGGATGAAAAGAGGTTTGTTGTTGGATACAAATATACAGTTAGATAGGAAGAACAAGTTCTGATGTTCAATAGCAGAGTATGATAAATATAGTTAGCAACAATGCATTGCATATTTCAAAGTAGCTAGAAAACTAGAACTGTCTACAACACAGAGTAGTGGTAAGTGCCTAAGGTGATGGATAACCCAAGTGCCCTGACTTGAGCAATGCACATTCTACATATGTAGCAAATACTGACATGTATCCCATAAATAAGTTAAATATTATGTATCGATTTAAAAAATTGAAAAGCAAAAATTATTACGTAAGTGACAATATCCTCTCTCTTCCCTCTTCTTTCATTTCCAATATGTCTTCCAATTGGTCTGATGATGATCTGTCTTAATGTCACACGTAAAGTTGTGATACATATTCATTTATTCATACAAACCATTCCTTTGATCCTTCATTTCAACACACTTCCCAATTTAGTAAGCGTTTTCATTGTCCATGCCGGTTTTCTAATAATCCACTGCTCTGTGAATGGTATAATGCAATCGCATTTTAGCCTATTGTTGCACTGTATACACAGTGAAACAGGGTCCTTGATTTGAAGATATGTGAAGATATATCAGTAGAGGATCTAAATTGAAATAAAATTTCTTTTTCTAATCATCTAATTATATCCAAAGCATTTGGTCCCATTACCAAATCCAAGTCCAAAATAAGTGTTCAGCACATTCAAAACCCATCCCTATCCTTTTGGAACCACAAGGAAAGGCCAGTGAAGTCCACTGCCTGCCTGTTTCCTCTCAGTACATAAAATCCTTTAGTCTATAGTTAACCTACAGGAAAAGAGAATAAAGTTAGTTTCATTTTGAGCCTGAGAGGTAGTCAGGGGATAGGCCTTTCTTAAATTGCTTGAATATCCCATGACCACTCACCTCCTGTACATAATAGGCCACCTCCAGTGGGGACTGGAGCATTCTTTTATTGGCTCCAATGCCTTTCTAAATGTGAAAAAAGTTTTACTGCTGAGTCTCAACATGACATACTTTGATTTTTTTCTTTTTATATCTGTATTAATCTACTGCTGCACAACAAATTATCCTCCCCCAAAAAATGTAGGCTAATAGTACTTATTATCTCACATAATTTCTGAGAATAAGGAATTCAGTAGCAACTTAGTTGGATGGTCATGCCTTAGAAGCTTTCATGGAGTGGTGGTCAAGCTGTCTGTCATGGCTGCAGTCATCTGAAGGCTTGAGTGTGGTGGCGGGTAGATCTGCTTTTCATCTCACTTGCATGCCTGTTGTTTCTCATCATGCTGGACTTTAAATAAGGCTGCATATCACATTGCAGCTGGCTTTTTCTGGAATGACTGATACAAGAGAGACCAAAGGAGTAAGTTATCTCTATTGGTCACACAGACCATCCTTAATATGACAAGGGAGGGAGCCACACAAGGTTGTAAATACCAAGAGGTAGGAATTATTGGGGGTCATCTTGGAAGCTGGCTTACAAAGCCTATAATGTTTTCCAGTAGCATTGTACCACTTACTATGGTTTCTCTTAATTTCTAGTCATCTAAGACTCATATTTCAGATCATATCATCAACTTATTGGTTGTGGCCAGAGTCAACATCAATCCATACCACATTTTTGTTAATATCACTTAGTTTGGTTAATATATTTATAAACACCACTCTGAATTCTGTCCATCGAGTGAATGAATCTTTCCCTTCAATAATTGTCTAGCCATGAGCAGACTATAATGCAGCCCACTTTGAGATGAGTGTGGGCCCTCCACATCTGAGCTACATTCTGTAAGCTATGCTACTTTTGGGGATCTTCCAATATTAATTATATGGGGATACTCATTAAGATATGGAGTTAAATAAGTCATCAGGGAAATTCATGTGAGGCTCCTAGACATAGCTGCCACTTGCTTGTGTTTGCAATGGATTCCTTCAGTGGATTCCCCTGTGACATATTCTTGAATACATCATTTCCTTTTGATGAAGTTCCTTTATGCACTTATCTCCCAATTAGAGTATTAGTCTGACATAACCCATTACATACAGAGTATTTCAGGTTTCAGAATAATTTGTGTCATTTAGTAATAGATTCAGTTTCCATCCAGGATCAATAACAGGCTAATAGTGGTCTCTCGAAAAGAGTTTACCTGGCAGCCATCTCAAGCAGTTTTCTAATTTAAAATATTGACTGGTCATCACTGGTTGGCAATCAAGGGCTTCTGTCAAACACTCAGTCAGCATGGGTATTTGTTGCGGACACTTTTAACATCACTTCATTGAATTGTTTTTAGAGGTTGCTTTGGGGATTAGAACATACATCTTTAATTTATCACAACCTACTTAAAAATAATTTTAATTACTTTTGATGAAATGTAGAAACTTTTCAATAGAAGTTCATACAAATTGAGAGAAATATGCATTCTCTCTCTCTCCTCTCTCTCTTTCTCTCTCTCTCTCTCTCTCATATTTTCCATTTATAATGCTTTTACTTCCCTGTTCAGTATTGAATTACTATCAGGTGTTACTTTTCTTCATTCTGAAAGACTTTCTTTAGTATACCTTGAGGTATAAATCAGCTAGCAGTGAAAATTTTGTTGTTCATCTAAAAATGGCTTCATTTAATATTTCAGTTTTGAAACATAGTTTTGAAGCATATAGAATTATTGGTCTCAGTTTCTGGTTTTTTTTTTTTTTTTAATTGTACTTTAGGCTCGGGGAAACATGCAGGATTCTTGCATAGGTAACTTCATGGCAATGTGGTTTGCTGCCTGTATCCCCCTGTCACCTATATCTAGCATTTTCCCCCACGTTATCCCTCCCCAAACTTCCTAACCCTCACTGTCTCTCCCTTATTCCCCCACAATGGACCCCAGTGTGTGATGCTCCCCTCCCTGTGTCCATTTGTTCTCATTGTTGAACACCCACCTGTAAGTGAGAACATGCAGTGTTTGATTTTCTGTTCTTGTGTCAGTTTGCTGAGAAAGATGATTTCCAGATTCATCCATGTCCATAAAAGGACACAAATTCATAGTTTTTTATGGCTGCATAGTATTCCATGGTGTATACGTGCCATATTTTCCTTGTCCAGTCTATCATTGATGGGCATTTGGGTTGGTTCCAGTTCTTTCCTATTGTAAACAGTGCCACAATGAACATATGTGTGCATGTGTCTTTATAATAGAATGATTTATAATCCTTTGGATATATACCCAGTAATGGGATTGCTGAGTCAAATGGAATTTCCATTTTCGGGTCCTTGAGGAATCGCCACACTGTCTTCCACAATGGTTGAACTAATTTGCACTCCCACCGACAATGTAAAAGTGTTCCTATTTCTCCACATCCTCTCCAGCATTTGTTGTCTCCAGATTTTTTAATGATCACCATTCTAGCTGGAGTGAGATGGTATCTCAATGTAATTTTGATTTGCATCTCTCTAATGACAGTGATGATGAGCATTTATGCCTTCTTTTGAAAAATGTCTGTTCATATCCTGCACCCACTTTTGAATGGGTTTGTTTGTTTTTTCCTTGTAATCTGTTTTAGTTCTTTGTAGATTCTGGATATTAGCCGTTCGTCAGATGGGTAGATTGCAAAAAATTTTTCCCATTCTGTTGATTGCTGGTTCACTGTAATGATTGTTTCTTTTGCTGTACAGAAGCTCTGGAGTTTAATTAGATCCCATTTGTCTATTTTAGCTTTCGTTGCCAATGCTTTTGGTGTTTTAGTCATGAAGTCCTTGCCCATGCCTATGTCCTGAATGGTTTTGCCTAGGCTTTCTTCTAGCTTTTTATGGTGTTAGGTCTTATGTTTAAGTCGTCTGGAGTTAATTTTAATGTAAGGTCAGGAATGGGTCCAGTTTCTGCTTTCTGCACATGGCTAGCCAGTTTTCCCAACACCATTGTGTGGTGTTGCCTCCGAGGCCTCTGTTCTGTTCCATTGGTCTATATCTCTGTTTTGGTACCAGTGCCACACTGTTTTGATTACTGTAGCTTTGTAGTATAGTTTGAAGTCAGGTAGTGTGATGCCTTCAGCTTTGTCCTTTTTGCTTAGGATTGTCTTGGTTATGTGGGCTCTCTTTTGGTTCCATAGGAAGTTTAAGATGGTTTTTTCCACTTCTGTGAAGAGGATCTTAGGTAGCTTAATGGGCATAGCATTGAATCTGTAAATTACTTTGGGCAGTATGGCCAGTTTCACAATATTGATTCTTCCTAACCATGAGCATAGAATGTTTTTCCATCTGTTTGTGTCCTCTCTTATTTCAAGGAGAAGTGGTTTGTAGTTCTCCTTGAAGAGGTCCTTTACGTCCTTTGTTAGTTGTATTTCTAGGTATTTTATTCTCTTTGTAGCAATTGTGAATGGCAGTTCACTTTTTATTTGGCTCTCTGTTATTCTGTTATTGGTATATAGGAATGCTTCTGATTTCTGCACATTGATTTTGTATCCTGAGACTTTGCAGAAGTTCCTTATCAGTTTCAGGAGATTTTAAGCTGAGACGATGGTGTTGTCTAAACATACAATCATATTGTCTGCAAATAGAGACAATTTGACTTCCCCCTTTCCTAATTGAATTCCCTTTATTTCTTTTGCTTGCCTAATTGTTCTGGCTAGAACTTCCAATAGTATATTGAATAGGAGTTGTGAGAGAGGGCATTTTATCTAGTGCCAGATTTCAAAAGGAATGCTTCTAGTTTTTGCCCATTCAGTATGATATTGGCTGTTGGTTTGTTGTAAATAGCTTTTATTATTTTGAGATATGTTCTATCAATACCTGGTTTATTGAGAGTTTTTAGCATAAAAGGCTGTTGAATTTTGTCAAGGGCCTTCTCTGCATCTATTGAGATACTCATGTGGTTTTTGTCTTTGATTCTGTTTATATGGTGAATTACATTTATAGACTTGCGAATGTTGAACCAGCCTTGCATCCCCAGGATGAAGCCTACTTGATCATGATGGATAAGCTTTTTAATGTGCTGTTGCAATCGGTTTGCCAGTATTTTAGTGAAGATTTTTGCATCTATGTTCATCATGGATATTGGCCTGAAGTTTTCTTTTCTTGTTGAGTCTCTGCCGGGTTTTGGTATCAGGATGATGTTGATTTCACAAAATGATTTGGGAAGGATTCCCTCTTTTTGGATTGTTGGAATAGTTTCAGAAGGAGTGGTACCAGCTCCTCTTTGTATGTCTGGTAGAATTTGGCTGTGAACCCATCTGGACCTGGACATTTTTTGGTTGGTAGGCTATTAATTGCTGCCTCAACTTCAGCCTTTGTTATTGGTCTATTCAGGGTTTTGACTTCTTCCTGGTTTAGGCTTGTGGGGGGTGGTGCAAGTGTGCAGCAATTTATCCATTTCTTCCAGGTCTACCAGTTTATATGCATAGAGTTGTTTGCAGTAATCTCTGATGGTAGTTTTTTTTTTCTTTCAGTCTCTTGTAACATTCCAACATCAGCTGTCTTCCATTGTTTCTGTTGAAATGTTGTCCACCAATCTTATCACTGTTTATCTGTATTTAGTAAGTCAATTTTTTGGCTGCTTTCACAACTTTTAATTCAGTTTTGCTTTTTTGGAAATTTGATTATTATGTGTACTCTAGTTTCTTTGTATTCAACTTCTTCAAGATTTAGTGATCTCTGGGATCTGTTAAGTTGAAGGTGTTCACCAAGTTTAGAAATTTCAGCAATTGTTTTATCAAGTGTTTTTAATCCTGCATTTTCTTCCTTCTCTCCCTCTGAAGTTCCAATTTCATATGTGTTGGATCTCTTGGTATTGTTCCACAAATCTCTGAAGTTTTGTTCATTTTTCGTCAGTTTTTGATATCGTTTTTTCCAAATTATGTAATTTCTGTTATCTACATTTAAGGTCACTAATTTTTTATTCTTCTATCTAAAAGAGTTTGTCATCTATCTAGGATGAAAATTCAATTTTTTAACAAAATAAATTAAATCCCAATAAGTTCACTAATGTCAAAATTTGTTTGCTTTTTGGTAAACTCATAATTAAAAAATTAAAAGTTTTATTCCATTTTTTATTCCAAAACTATTTTTCAGAAGTAAATTCTGTTAATAGTTTCTTGTATGTTCTTACAGAAATTTTTTTCAAATAACCAATCAAAAAATATAGTCAATACATATTAAATATACTCACATCAGTACCAACTGTTTCAATCATCATTCATTATTTTATTTGAGTCTTTTCTTCTTTATTAAATTTATTCTCTTAGACTAAGTCCTTTAAATAGTTCTTTCAGTGAGGGTCTACAAACGGTCAATTATTTTCATTTTGTGTCTGAAAATGTCCTTATTTAATACTTAGTCTTAAAATATAATTTTGATATATAGAATTATAGTTCTCACTTATCTTCTCTGAAAACTTTGATTTCTATTTCTCTTGTTTTCAAAAAGTTGGTTCTTTGAAGTCATAAGGAAGACTGATAGACTACTCCCTATATTTATTTCAGAAATGAAATGAATCATGTGAAATGAAAAAGGTGACATTTTACCTAATCTCACAGAAACACAAAATATCCTCAGAAACCATTATGGACACCTCTTCATAAACATACTAGAAAATCTGGAGGAAATGAGCAAATTCATGAAAATATACAATTTCTCAAGGTTTAATCAGTAAGAAATTGAAACACTAAACAAACCAATCAAGAGTTCCAAATTTTAATCAGTAATAAAATCTACTAACTTCAAAAAAGCCCCATGTCAGATGGATTCATGGTGAAATTCTACCAAATATACAAAGAGCTGGTACCAATTCTACTGAAGCTATTCAAAAAAAATTGAGAAGTAGGACACCTCCATAACTCATTCTATGAAGCCAGCATCACCCTCATACTAAAACCAAGCAAAGACACAATGAAAAAAGAAAACTACAGGCCAATATTCCTGATGAACATAGATGTAAAAATCCTTAACAAAATACTAGCAAACTAAATCCAGCAGCACATCAAAATATTAATTTATCATGACCAAGTAGGCTTCATTCCTGAGATGCAAGATTAGTTCAACATATTCAAATCAATAAATGTAATTCACCACATAAAAAGAATTAAAAACAAAAACCATATGATAGACACAGAAAAGGTTTGATAAAATCTATTCCTTCATGATAAAAATAGTCAAGAAACCAGGCTTTTGAGAAATACATATCAAAATAACAAGAGCCATCCACAAACCCAGACACATCATACTGAATGAAAAAAAGAGACTGGAAGCATTCCCCTTAAGAACTGTAACAAGACAAGAATGCCCACTCTCACCACTCCTACTCAACATAATGCTGGGAGTCCTATTCAAAGCAATCAGACAAGAAAAAGAAATAAAAGGCATCCTAATAGGAAAAAAAGTCAAATGATCTCTCTTCACTGACAATATGATTCTTTACCTAGGTAACCCTAAAGATGCTGCCAAAATGCTCCAGGACTGATAAATAACTTTAGTAAAGTTTTGGGATACAAAATCAATGTACAAAAATTAATAGCATTTCTATACATTGATAATATTCAGCCTGAGAGCCAAATCAAGAATGCAATCCCATTTACACTCACCACAAAAAAAAGAAAGAGAAAACAAAAAAACAACTAGGAATACCTCTAACCAAGATGGTGAAAGATCTCTACAAGAAGAACTACAAAATAATGTTGAAATAAACCTTAGATAACACAAACAAATGGAAAAACACCCCATGCTCATGGATTGAAGAATCAATATCATTAAAGTGCCCATACTGCTCACAGCAATCTATAGATTCAATGCTATTCCTATCAAGCTATCAACATAGTTTTAGAAAAAAATTATTCTCAAATGCATATAGAATCAAAATAAGCCTGAATACACAATGCAATCCTAAGCAAAAAGAACAAAGCTGGAGGCATCATATTACCAGTTTTAAACTATGCTATAAGGCTACAGTAACCAAACAGCATGGTAGGGGTGCAAAAACTGGTACATAGAACAATGGAACAGAATCAAGAACCCAGAAATAAAGCCACACACCTACAGCCATCTGATCTCTGATAAAGTCAACAAAAATAAACAATGGGGACAGAAATCCATATTCAATAAATGGTGCTTAGGTAGCTGGTAAGCCATATGCCAATTAATGAAATGGACTCCTACCTATCACTACATACAAAATTAACCCATATGGATTAATTACTTAAAGGTAAAGCCTCAAACTATAAAAATCCTAGAAGAAACTGTAGGAAATACCATTGGACATCAGCCTTGGCAAAGAATTTATTTAAGAATTAGTTTCAAGAATTCTTTATTAAATACTATGTAATCATGTTTAGTAAAACAGAATTTTAATAAATTCTATTTAAGAATTTATTAAAGAATTTTGAGTAAGTCCTCAAAAGCAATTGCAACAAAAACAAAAATTGACAAGTGGAAGTTTATTAAACTATAGAACTTTTCCACAGCAAAGGAAACTATCAACAGAGTAAACAGACAACCTACAGAATGAGAGAAAATATTCACAGACTATTCATCCAAGAAAGGTCTAATATCCACAATCTATACAAAAATTTATACAAGTGAACAATCAAAAGCAAAATAATCCTGTTAAAAATGGGCAAAAGACATGAACAACCACTTCTAAAAAGAAGACATCCAAGCAGTCGACAAACATATAAAATTGCTCAACATCACTAATCATCAGAGAAATACAAACCAAAACCACAATCAGATACCACTTCACACCAGTCAGTATGGGTATTATTAAAAACTCAAAAAATAACAGATACTGGCAAGACTGTAGAGAAAAAGGAAATCTTTATACACTGTTGGTGAGAATGTAAATTAGGCCAGTCACTGTGGAAAGTGGTTTGGAGATTTGTCAAAGAACTTAACAAAACTACCATTAGATTCAGCAATCCCATTACTGGGTATATAAAGGGAAAATAAATCATTATGCCAAAAAGACACATGTATTTGTACATTAATCACAGCGCTAGCCAAAAGCAAAGACATAAAATTAACCTAAGTGTCCATCAACAATGGATTAGATAAATAGAATGTGGTACATATACCCATGGAATACTAAGCAGCCATAAAAAAGAACAAAATCATGTCCTTGCACAACATGGATGCAGCTGAAGGCTATTATCCTATGTGAATTAACACAAGAACAGAAAAAAAAAATACTACATGTTCTCATTTATAAATGGTAGCTAAACAATGGGTATTCACAGACAAAGATGGTCGACATTGAGGACTACTAGACAGTAGACATAAATAGTAGACATTGAGGACTACTAGAAGGAGGAAGGAGAGACAGAGGCAAGGACTGAAAAACTAACTATTGAGTGCTATGCTCAGTACCTGGGTTATGGAGTCCACCATACCCCAAACTCCAGCATCATACAATACGCCTCCTGAAATAAAATAAAATAAATAAAACATTTTTTAAAAACTGCTTTATTGTGATATAATTTATACACATCATACTAATCCCCCATTTAAAGCATACATTTAAGAATTTTTAGTATATTTCTTCTTGCATAACTTGATTTCTGTCTGGCATCATTTTCCTTCAGCCTGAAGAACTTCTTTTATCATCTCTTTTAGTTTAAGTCTGATGGTGATTCAATCCTTACCTTTCATTTATCTGAAAATTCATTTCATCTTCTTATCCAAGAAGTTTGTTGAATATAGATTTCTGAGGGTTATTTTAGGGTTTTGGTCTTCTTTCCTCTCAGAGACATTCATTAGTATCTTGTTCACTATATGGAATGTTTACTTTCAAGATTTTTTTCTTTATTATTGCCTTAACATTTTGGCCATGCTACGTGGAGTTGTGGTGGGGTTAGTTTGTTTTGCTTTTTCACTTATCAAGTTTGGAGTTCTATAGGTTTTCTGAATCTGGGAGTTAATGGGGGGTTACACAGTTTGGTAAGTTTGGGACAATTATTTCTTCTATTAATTTTATTCTCCATTCTCTCCCTCTTCACCTCTGGGAGGTTCAATTACACATGGTAGAATATTCCATATCGTCTGAAATTGCCCCACAAGTCACTGAACCTCTGGGTTTTTGTTTTTGTTTTGTTTTTTCATGTTTGTTTGTCACTTATGTCTTTAATAATAATAAAGATTATTATTACACTTTAATTTCTGGGGTACATGTGCAGATCTTGCAGGATAGTTATATAGGTATACATATGCCATGGTGGTTTGTTGCCTCCATCCCCCCATAAACTACTAGGTATTTCTACCAATGTTATTTCTCCCCAATCACCCCACCACCCACCCACTATCTCTCCCCAAACCCCCAACAGACCCCAGTGTGTGATGTTCTCCTCCCTGTGTCCATGTGCTGTCATTGTTCAACACCTACCTATGAGTGAGAACATGCAGTGTTTGGTTTTCTGTTCTTGTGTCAGTTTGCTGAAAATGATGGTTTCCAGATTCATTCATATTCCTGCAAAGGACATGAACTCATACTTTCTTACAGCCATATAGTATTCCATAGTGTATATGTACTACATTTTCTTTGTCCAGTCTACCATTGATATGCATTTGGATTGGTTCCAAGTCTTTACTATTGTAAACAGTGCCGCAATGAACATACGTGTGTATATGTCTTTAAAATAGAATGATTTATAATCCTTTGGGTATATACCCAGTAATGGGATTGCTGAGTCAAATGAAATTTCTATTTCTAGATCCTTGAGGAATCACCACACTGTCTTCCACAATGGTTGAACTAATTTACACTCCCACCAACCATACAAAAGTGCTCCTATTTCTCCACATTATCTCCAGGATCTGTTGCCTCCAGATTTTTTAATGATTGCCACTCTAACTGGCATGAGATGGTATCTCAATGTGATTTTGATTTACATTTCTCTAATGACCAGTGATGATGAGCATTTTTTCATATGTTGGTTGGTCTCATATTTGTCTTCTTTTGAAAAATGTCTGTTCGTATCCTTCACCCAATTTTTCATGGGGTTGTTTGTTTTTTTCTTGTAAATTTGTGTTGTAGATTCTGGATATTAGCCCTTTGTCAGATGGGTAGCTTACAAACATTTTTTCCATTCTGTTGGTTGACAGTTCACTCTAATGATTTTTTTTTTCCGCTGTGCAGAAGCTCTGGAGTTTAATTAGATCCCATTTGTCTATTTTGGCTTTTGTTGCCATTGCTTTTGGTGTTTTAGTCATGAAGTCCTTGCCTATGCCTATGTCTTGAATGGTATTGCCTAGGTTTTCTTCTAGGGTTTTTATGGCATTAGGTCTTATGTTTAAATCTTTAATCCATCTGGAGTTAATTTTTGTGTAAGGTGTAAGGAAGGGGTCCAGTTCCAGCATTCTGTACATAGCTACCCAGTTTTTCCAACACCATTTATTAAACAGGGACTCCTTTTCCCATTGCTTGTTTTTGTCAGGTTTGTCAAAGTGCAAATGGTTATAGATGTGTGATGTTGTCTCAGAGGCCTCTGTTCTGTTCCATTGGTCTATACACTGTTTTGGTACCAGTACCATGCTGTTTTGTTTACTGTAGCCTTGTAGTATAGTTTGAAGTCAGGTAGCATGATGTCTCCCGCTTTGTTCATTTTGCTTAGAATTGTCTTGGCTATGTGGGCTTTTTGTTGTTGCTGTTCAATATGAAGATTAAGGTGGTTTTTTCCAGTTCTGTGAAGAAGGTCAATGGTAGCATGATGGGGATAGCATTGAATCTAAATTACTTAGGCAATATGGCCATTTTCACAATATTGACTCTTCCTAACAATAAGCATGGAATATTTTTCCATCTGTTTGTGTCCTCTGTTATTTCCTTGAACAGTGATTTGTAGTTCTCCTTGAAGAGGTCCTTCACATCCTTTGTTAGTTATATTCCTAGGTATTATAGTCTTTTTGCAGAAATTGTGAATGGGAACTCACTCATTATTTGGCTCCCTGTTTGTCTATGATTGGTGTATAGAAATGCTTGCGATTTTTGCACATTGCTTTTGTAACCTGAGACTTTGCTGAGGTTGCTTATCATAAGTAGATTTAGGGCTGAGACAGTGGGGTCTTCTAAATATGCAATTACGTCATCTGCAAATAGAGACAATTTGACTTCCTCTTTTCCTAGTTGAATACCCTTTATTTCTTTTTCTTGCCTCACTACTCTGGCTGGAACTTCTAATACTATATTGAATAGGAATGGTGAGACAGGGCATCCATATCTAGTGCCAGATTTCAAAGGGAATGCTTCCAGTTTTCACCCATTCAGTGTAATATTGGCTGTAGGTTTGTCATAAATAGCTTTTATTATTTTGAGATATGTTCCATCAATACCTAGTTTATTGAGAGTTTTTTGCATAAATCATTGTCGAATTTTTTTGATGGCCTTTGCTGCATCTATTGAGATAATCATGTGGTTTTTGTCTTTGGTTCTGTTTATGTGATGAATTATGTTTATAGAGTTGCCTATGTTGAACCAGCCTTGCATCTCTAGGATGAAGCCTAATTGATTGTGCTAGGTAAGTTTTTGATGTGCTGTTGCAATCAGTATGCCAGTATATTATTGAAGATTTTTGCATCATGTTCATCATGGATATTGGCCTAAAATTTTCTTTTTTAGTTGTGTCTCCACCAGGTTTTGGTATCAGGATGATGTTGGTCTCATAAAATGAGTTACAGGGGATTCCCTCTTTCTGTATTGTTGAGAATAATTTCAGAAGGAATAGTACCAGCTCCTCTTTGTATGTCTGGTAAAATTTGGCTGTGAACCCATCTGGTCATGGACTTTTTTTCCTGTTGATAGGCTATTAATTGCTGCCTCAACTTCAGACCTTATTATTGGTCTATTCAGTGATTCAACTTCTTCCTGGTTTAGTCTTGGGAGGGTATAAGTGTCTAGGATTTATCCTCTTCTTCTAGATTTACTGGTTTATGTGCGTAGAGTTGTTTGTAGTAATCGCTGATGGTAGTTCATATTTCTGTGAAATCAGTGGTGATATCCCCTTTTTCTTTTTTTATTGCATCTATTTGATTCTTCTGTCTTTTCTTTTTTATTAGTCTAGCTAGTGGTCTATTTTGTTGAAGTTTTTAAAAAAAACAGCACCTGGATTTATTTATGTTTTTGAAGGGTTTTTTTTTTTGTATCTATCTGCTTCAATTCTGCTTTGATCTTAGTTACTTCTTGTCTTCTGCTAACTTTTGAATTTGGTTGATCTTGCTCCTCTAGTTTGTTTAATTGTGACAATAGAGTGTCAATTTTAGATCTTTCCTTGCTTCTCATGTAGGCAGTTAGTGCTATAAATTTCCCTCCAGACACTCCTTTAAATGTGTCCCAGAGGTTCTGTTACATTGTGTCTTTATTCTCATTGGTTTCAAAGGACCTTTATTTCTGCCTTCTTTTCATTATTTATCCAGTAGTCATTCAGGAACAGTTTCTTCAGTTTCCATCTATTCATGCAGTTTTGAATGAGTTTCTTAATCCTGAGTTCTAATTTGATTGCACTTGGTCTGAGAGACTGGTTGTTATGATTTCCACTTTTTCGCATTGGCTAAGGAGTGATTTACTTCCAGTTATGTGGTCAATTTCAGGGTAAGTGCGATGTGGTGCTGAGAAGAATGTATATTCTGTGGATTTTTGGTGGAGAGTTCTATAGATGTCTATTAGGTCTGCTCTGTTCAGATCTGCATTCAATTCCTGGATGTCCTTGTTAATATTCTGTCTCATTGATATAATATTAACAGTAGAGTGTTAAAGTCTCCCAGTATTATTGTGTAGGAGTCTTAGTCTCTTTGTAGGTGATTAAGAACTTGCTTAATGTATGTGTGTGCTCCTGTATTGGGTGCATATATATTTAAGAAAATTAGCTCTTGTTGCATTGATCTTTTCACCATTACGTAATGCCTTTCTTTGTCTCTTTTGATCTCTGTTAGTTTAATGTCTGTTTTGTCAGAGACTGGGATTGCAACTCCTGCTTTTTTTTTCTCTCTCCATTTGCTTGGTAAATATTCCTTCATCCATTTATTTTGACTATATGTGTATTTTTGCACGTGAGATGGGTCTCCTGAATGCAGCACACCAATGGGTTTTGACTTTTTATCCAATTTGCCAGTCTGTGTCTTTTTATTGAGGTATTTAGCCCATTTACATTTAAGGTTAATATTGTTATGTCTGAATTTGATTCTGCCATTTTGATACTAGCTGGTTGTTTTGCCCATTAGTTGACACAGTTTCTTCATTGTGTCAATGCTCTTTACCATTTGGTATGTTTTTGCAGTGCCTGGTGCTGGTTGTTTCTTTCCATGTTTAGTGCTTTCTCCAGGAGCTCTTGTAAGCCAGGACTGATGGTGATGAAATCTCTCAGCAATTGCTTTCCCATAAAGGATTTCATTTCTCCTTCATTTATGAAGATTTATTTGGCTTGACATGAAATTCTGGATTGAAAGTTCTTTTCTTGAAGGATGTTGAATATTGGCCCCCACTCTCTTCTGGCTCATAGGGTTTCTGCTGAGAAATCTTCTGTGAGTCTGATGGGCTTCCCTTTGTGGATAACATGACCTTTCTCTCTGGCTGCCCTTAGCATTTTTTTTCTTTATTTCAACCCACTGAATCTGACAATTACGTGCCTTGGGGTTGCTCTTCTTGAGAAATATCTCTGTGGTGTTCTCTGTATTTCCTGGATTTCAGTGTTGACCTGCCTTTTTAAGTTGGGGAAGTTCTTCTGGATAATATCCTGAAGAGTGTTTTCCAGCTTGAATTCATTCTCCCTGTCACATTCAGGTATACCAACCAAATGTAGAATAGGTCTTTTCACATAATCCCCTATTTCTTGGAGGCTTTGTTCATTTCTTTTCACTTTTTTCTCTAGTCTTGCTTTCTCATTTTATTTCATTTAGTTGATCTTCAATCTCTGATATCCTTTCTTCTGCTTGATCAATTTGGGTATCGGAACTTGTGTATGCCTCGCAAAATTCTTGTGCTGTGTTTTTCAGCTCCTTCAAGTCATTTATATTATTCTCTAAGCTGGCAATTCTACTTAACATTTCATCTAACCTTTTTTCAATGTTCTTAGTTTCTTTGCATTGGGTTAGAACATGTTCCTTTGGCTCAGAGAAGTTTGTTATTGCTTGCCTTCTGAAGCCTTTTTCTGTCAATTCGTCAAACTCATTCTCCATCCAGTTTTGTTCCCTTGCTGGTCAGTTGTGATCCCTCGGAGGAGGAGAGGCATCTGGCTTTTGGTGATTTCATCCTTTTTACGCTGGCTTCTAACCACCTTCGTGGATATGTCTGCCTTTGAAGTTGGTGACTTTCAGGTGGGGTCTCTGAGTGCACATCCTTTCTGTTGATGCTGAAGCTATTTCTTTCTGTTTTTTAGTTTTCCTTCTAACAGTCAGGCCCCTCTGCTGCAGGAATGCTGGAGGTCCACTACAGGCCCTGCTTACCTGGGAATCACCTGCAGGGGTTACAGGACAGCAAGGATTGCTGCCTGTTCTTTCCTCTGTTAGCTTCATCCCAGAAGGGCACCTGCCAGATGTCAGCCAGAGCTCTCCTCTATGAGATGTCTTTTTGGATATATGGGGGTCAGGGAGCCACTTAAGGAGGCTGTCTATCCCTTCTCAGAGCTCAAGTGCTATGCTGGGAGCTCCATTGCTCCCTTTAGGGAGCATTTAAGTCTGATACAGTGGAACTCATAACCACCCCTTTTCCAAGGTACTCTGTCCCAGGAAGGTGGGGTTTTATGTGTAAGTCACTGACATGCTGCTGCCTTTTTTTCAGAGATGCCCTGCCCAGCAAGGAGGGAGTCTAGTCTCAGTCTGCCTGCAGAGGTGCTGCAGGCAGTTCTCTGGACTCCGTGTAAACTTCCTCCAATTTTGTTTACACAGGTAAAGTTAGAACTGCCTCGGCAATGGCAGACAGCCTTCCCCCCACTGTGCTTGACCATCTTGGGTCAAGCTCAAGCTGCTGTGCTGACTGTGAAACTCTCAAGCCAGAGGGTTTCAGTTTGCTGGTCTTTGTGGTGATGGGAGTTGCTGAGCCAGTTCACTTGGCTCCCTACCTTCAGTTCCCCTTACTTCAGTGGAGTGGGAGGCTCTGTCTCACAGGCATTCCAGGTGCCAGCCAAAACAGCCACCCAGATTTGTGCCAAAAACCCACAGTGCTAGCTGAAACAGTGGCTCAGATCTGTGCTGGAATGCTGCAGCTCTTATTGGCCCTGCAGAAATCTGGTATGTGGGCTGTAAAGACCATAGGAGAAGCACAGGATCTGAACTGCAGTGCCAGAGTAGCTGCAAATATCCCCGATGTCCTCCGTTGGGTGGGAGGGTGGTCTTCTGGCTAGTTTCACTTCCTGGGTGAGGCAGCACCCCACCCTGCCTTGGTTTGCCCCCCTTTGACTACACCCACTGTCCAACCAGTTCCATTGAGATAAACCTGGTACCTCAGTTGGACATTCGAAGATCACTTGCCTTGTACATTGCTCTCACTGTGAACCGTGCTCTGGAGCTGTTCCTATTCAGCCATCTTGGTGGACTCTGGGTGTCTGTTTTCAAGTCTTTTTTTTCTCTTCAAATCATATGATTTCTCTTGATAATTCTTCAAATTGACTGAATTTTTTTTTTGCCTTCTCTAATTTGCTGTTAAGTCCAATTTATCTCATTTTAAATTTAGATTACTTTTTCCTTTTTATTTTCCTTTGACGTTTTGTATATTTTCTATTTCTTTATCAGGATGCCATACCTATTCATTTGCTGTGGCTATCTTTTACTGTAAGTTCACATTAATTTTAAATTTTTCATTTCATTTTTTGGCTTTAAATTTTTTTAATTTTTTATCTCCTAATTCCAACATCAGAGAGGTTTTATCATCTGTTTCTAGTGACTGTTTTTCCTCTTGATTCTGTCATCTTTTACCTAATTTTTCCTACATGCAGTAATTTTGTTGTATACTGGATTCTTGACTTTGTTATTCTATTCTGAAGAGTGTTTACTTTTGTTCTTGAATGCAATTTAATTACTTGCTCATCACCCTGCATATGTGGAGGTTACATTTTCACTTTGTTATCATGCTAAATGTCCAGGTTTGCTTTTCATCTTAGAACTCATCTTTATTATTGGGACATAACATTTTATTCTAAGTTATGGTCTCTCTTGGATTTCAGTGGAAAGGCCAAGTTCTTTTAACTTAATAAGATTCAAATATCAAATTCTGCCTCCCTTGTGATGGGAAGCATTTAAAATTCTGCTTAGATTTTTCAGCCTTGCTGTTTTTGCTTTCTTCCAGCCTCCTAGTATTCTTCCCTTGCACCACTTATGCACAAGTCAAGTATATCGGGGTAGTAGATATTTGATTTGTGTCCTCTTTCCTCTGTATTTCCTAATTTTAAGATTTTCTTCCTCCATTTCCAGTCTTTCTGACAGCCCCAAACTCCATATTTTGACATTTTGTCCTAATAAAACAGTACTGTTTTTTATCCTTGAATTCTAGCTATCACCACAATGTATGGACTAGGGATTGTTTTTGGGAGAAAAATGGTGTGAATATAGCTCTCAGTGAATTTTTGTCTTTCCAGGCTCAAATTTCCTTCGGGTTCAATCAGTTTCCTCCTGATTTTGCTCATTCATCAATGACTTCTAATAGTGTTGTTTTAAAAAGTATTTCATTCAGGGTTTATAACTTTATGTTCAGGAGGATTAGTCTGATCAAAAATATTACACTGTTCTAGATCTGTCTTCATAAACCATGTTTAAATATGACTTTGGCTTATGGGTTTATGGTTTACTAAATCAAATAGGCAATATTTATTCAAACCAAAATCTACATGAAGATAGGCCTATGGTTACAGAATCTCAGGTATAACTCTTCATTTGTACCCAGAACTCAGGCTGAAATAGACAAATTCATTTGTCAACACACCGCACAAAGTACAATTTTTTTATACACTCTTTCACTGATGGTATGGTATCTCAAAAGTCCAAGTTCCATATATGATCTCCAACCCAGCAATTAGCCTTGCATCACATGACATACCTGAATTCGAGTCCCTCTGAGGCCATTTAAGCCCAATCCCTTTGGTTCTTGATACAAGTAGCTCCTGCGTGGCAGCTAGAGATACAGTTTACCAGTTTATTTTCCACTTTCCTCTTGGTTTATTTCCAGTTCAAACTATTTACTCAATACACCATTTTGATATCTAACAGGACCTTCAAACATTATGTACTGAAACCAGAACTCCTAAATTTTTCTCTCAATTGCCTTTCCTCCAGACTTCTACATCCCAGCAAATAACATTATTTTTCATCTGCTTTCCCAAGTCCTTTCAATACTCCTCAAGAATGCATCTTAAATTGGCCCACTTAACTCTCCACTACCATCATTCTAACATCAGAGCTTAGCAGCTTTTATTTGATTTGTTGCAGTCCCTCCAAGTAGGCTCCTTATGCTATCCTTCTCTGACATATCCTCCACAAGCAGCCCAAATAAATATTTTAAATAAAAACCACATTACGCCACTTTCCTGCTTAATGCAGTTTAAAACTGCTACATTGTTTTTAGTGTACAATTCAAACTCTTACATGGGTCATAAGGTTCAGCATGATCAGAATCACATGTCTGTTCAATCTCAGCTTGCATCACTCTTCCCATCTCTCAGTCATACTGGCTGGCACCCCAGTTTTCACCCCACTTTCCTTTACCCACAACTTGGAAAAGATGTAGTTTTGCATGTTGGAGAGTACAGGTAGCTTATGCCAAAGTTCTAATCACAGACACAGTGATGGTAACATCCTCTGACATGGTAACTGGGAACATGTGAAGAACAAGATGAGAAGAACTCTGGCTTGGTCAGCTCTGGTTTTAAAGGTTGGAGAGATGTAGAAATTTGCACTTGTAGTTGCTGCTATTGTAGAAACAAATGAAAATGTTTCACGGATTATTAACTTTTAGCGGTTGAAGATTTTTAGATTGAAAGTTTGCTGGGAGAGACAACTTTGCCATCTGATTAACAGTGTGTACTTTTTCTTTGTAATGTTCAACTAGAGTATGAGTTGGCAAATTTTTTCCTAAAGCTGAACACAGTAAATATTTTAAGCTTTACAGGGTAAGTAACCTCTGTTGCAGCCACTCAACTCTAGTGCAAAATTGACCATTAAAAATATGTAAGTAAATGGGTGTGGCTATGTACCAATAAAACTTATTTATAAACACAGAAGTTGGGATTTCGTGTAACTCTCCTGTGTCATGATATAGTACTCTTCTTTTGACATTTTTCCAATTATTCTAAAACAGTTAAAAAAATTCTTATCTTGCAGGCCATACCAAACAGGTGCTGGGCCAAATCTGGACTCCCTGGGGCCACTGAACTTCATTTGAACTAAGTAGAAGACTTCTCTGGTTAGGTCTTCTGTAGTCTTTAAGGTTATGAGATAGGCTGGAGCAGGCTTGCTTTTCTCTTGGAATTCTGAAACTCTAACATATTCCAGGATAGTGGTGTTGTTGGCAATCTGTGGTACTAGTGTATCCCAGAGCATTTCAGAATGAGACCCCAGTCTTTAATTCAGACTGTAAAGTTACCACCCCAAGCCAGAGCCAAGAAAGTTTTCTCTAGTTGTCCACTTTCCCCACCTTGAGTTAACCAGAGGATGAGAGTGCCGCCTTATGTCTACCCACTGCTGACATAATTTTAGTTGAGAATGAGCAAGAAGACTTCTCTGGGCAGTGTTTTCAATAAGACCATAGGGAATGGGGAACCAGAGGTCTCCTGTATCCTGCCTCCCAAAACTATCTGGAGCTTAGGAAAATGTTGAAAGAAGCATTTTATAGCAAAAGGACCATATAGTTGGGCCATATATAGGGTTGGGTTTAAAACTACCAGAATTACCTCTCATTGCAAATCCAGAGCAAATTGTGCCAGCTCTCTGAACTTCCATGTCTTCATGTCTGAGGTGAGTGTAGTGATGCCCACCCAGGCTTCAAGGACCTTAGGTATAGTACGAGCCGTGTTAATGACTTTCACTCAGTCCTGCAATAGGTATAATTATCAGGTGCCTAAATCTGCACAAAACACTGTTCTTAAAAACAAATCAGACATAGTCTTTGTGTTCATAACAGAGAAGACAACATTAAGTAAATATTAAGAATAAAATAAGAAGCGCTGTGACAGAAGGAAAATAGGCAGCTCTGAGAACATGTGCCAGGAAGGCCAACTGCTCTAAGGAGCCAGGAAAGGTGCTTAAGCTGAAGCCTTGAGAAAGAAGAGGTAACTTAGTCTTGGCCCAGTGAGACAAGGGACATATGTGAGGTGGTGGGGGCCTTGGAACACTTAGCAAATATTCACATCTTACAGTGTTCTCAGCAGCTCCAGATCCAGCTTGTATTTTTTAAGAGAGGAAGAAACGATAGGAAGCAGAACAAAATTAAATTGTAGAGGGAAAACAGCTTTGCTGTTTTCAGTAACAGGGAGAGGGTTAACATTTAGCTTGTCAAGGATTCATTTCCTTTAGGCTTCTAAAAAGTTTGCAATTCAGGAATATTGATCTCTCTAAAGTAGAATGTTGGCCTTTAGTAAGCAATAAAGGAAAAGCATAAACAATCTCTTCCCTGCCAAAGAATTTTGTTTTGTTATCTAAGCACCCCTTGCCTTTGTGAAGGCTCCAGTCCAGGCCATTCATCAGTGCCTCCAACAAGAATAGTGAAATACTTGGGGGGGAAAAAAGACAAAAGAACATGCCTTACTGATAAGGCATTAGAACTTTTTTATTTTTATTTTATGACTTCTAGTATCAATAATTCTAATTTTTCTAGCCAAATAAATTTGAAACAATAGAATATAATGTCTTTAGAAATAATGTTAATATATTCTAAATAATTTACATATTTATTATCCTTTTTTTGCCACGTCTGTTACCTCTACCCTCAAAGAGAAGCAAATGTGTGCCTTATTTGGTCATGTAGCCAGAGTCTCTTCCCTTAATCTCAGTGCATTTGAGTAGCTTTGTAACATTTCTTTTTTTTTTTTTTTTTAATTTTTTATTGCATTTTAGGTTTTGGGGTACATGAGCAGAACATGCAAGACAGTTGCATAGGTACATACATGGCAGTGTGTTTTGCTTCCTTTCTCCCCTTCACCCACATTTGGCATTTCTCCCCAGGCTATCCCTCCCCAGCTCCCCCTCCCACTGGCCCTCCCCTTTTCCCCCCAATAGACCCCAGTGTTTAGTACTCCCCTCCCTGTGTCCATGTGTTCTCATTTTTCATCACCCGCCTATGAGTGAGAATATGCGGTGTTTCATTTTCTGTTCTTGTGTCAGTTTGCTGAGAATGATGTTCTCCAGATTTATCCATGTCCCTACAAACGACATGAACTCATCATTTCTGATTGCTGCATAATATTCCATGGTGTATATGTGCCACATTTTCCCAATCCAGTCTATCATCAATGGGCATTTGGGTTGATTCCAGGTCTTTGCTATTGTAAACAGCTTTGTAACATTTCTAATCATATTCATACTCAACCTTTAACTACCCAATTCACACTGTTTCTACATAACCTAGTGTTTTACCAACACTGATTTCTAGACCTTTAAGGAGGGATCTTGAATGATGATGAAATTATTTGAATGTTCATTTCACAGGATATAGTAACATTTTTATAAAGAATACTAGTTACATTAAGGCCAGTCAATAAAATAAATAATAAACTAATGGAATATTCTAATGTAATCTCAAATTACTTGCTCTGATGTCATGTTGCATGTGTATTAAATTCTCATTGCTAATCTTGTGAAAAATCAAAATTTGAGGGGTGATTTTTAAAATGCACAAAAGAAGACTGCATTAGAAAGAAACAGATTCATGGCTATTTCTGTTTTACAAATACCAAGAAGTTTACAAGCCCATGTTTTAATCCCATTTTTCTCCCACACAAGAAGAATCCAGGAGTAAAGTGAGCTGAATCAGCATCATTATTACTCAGTCTATTTTCAAATCCATGCTCTATGATGAATGGGTCGTTTTCAGGTTATTTACAGTGTGATGGAAAGGGAACTGAGCAGGAAAGGAGTAGTAGTTTTTCTTAGTACAAGTCCTGCCTCTAAAATACTGGGTATACTTGGGCTAGCCACTAATATGTTTAGGTCTCAGTTTTATTTCCACTTCCTCATGACCATAGCAAATGTAACTGAATTCCCTAAGTGCTGTGAATATAAGTTGGTGCAAAAGTAATTGCTGTTTTTGCCATTAAAAGTAATGGCATTGAAAGTAATGGTGAAACCAGCATTACTTTTGCATCAAAGTAATAACTTCCCAGAGCATTCTGACCACTTGCTGCTAATTTTCTGCAGATAATTTTTGGTGACCACTTTCCTTTTTGTTTGTTTTGGATTTTTTTTATTTTTGTTGCTGGTTTTGGGTTTGTTTGTTTTTTTTCTTTTTTGAGACAGGATTTCACTCTGTCTTCCAGGCTTGAGTGAAGTGGTGCAATTGTCAACAATTATCATTAAGAGCAGCATAAATTCATAAATACTAATTTCATTCAATAACTAAAACTGTTGCTGCCACCAAAACACTCACTGGGCTTAAGCAATCCTCTCACCTCAGCCACCCAAGTAGCTGGGACTACAGGTATTTGTTACCATGCCTGATTAATTTTTTTGTTTGATTATTTTTTTTTAGAGACAATATCTCACCATGTTTCTTAGGCTGGTCTCGAACTCCTGAGCTCAAGCAGTCCACCTGCCTCAGCCTCCCAAAGTGTTAGGATTCCAGGCATGAGCCTCCATGCCCAGCCTATGAGCACTGTTTCTCTGAAGAAGGATTACACTTGCAAATCCACAAGCAGAAGAGGAGAGTAAATACAGAGGTCTCCTCTTCTCCATGGTCTCCATTACCTTCAGTTAATGGTAGACTGAAATCCACATATTCAGTACAATAATATATTTTAAGAGATCATATTCACATACCTTTAATTACAGTATATTGTTGTAATTGCTTTAGTTTATTATTATTGTTGTTAATCTCTTACCATGACTAATTTATGAATCAAACTTCATCATAGGTATCTATGTGTAGTAAAAAGCATAGTACATATGTGGTTTAGTAGTATTTGTGGTTTCAGTCATCCACTGGGAGTCCTGAAACATATTCTCCAAGGATAAAGGAGGAACTACTGTATATCAATTCATCTGGTTTCTACTCGAGCATATTGATAAGAGTTTTGGTGGCAGCAACAGTTTTAGTTATTGAATGAAATTAGTATTTATGAATTTATGCTGCTCTTAATGATAATTGTTGATCAAGAACTGAGAATATTTAAAGTGAAAATTAGAGATAAAACAAACATTTGAAAGTCAAAATGTTTCATATATTATCCCCAAACTATAAAATTAAACACACAACAGGTAGACTAAAACAACAAATGTAAACAAATATAGACAACTAGAAATAACAGAGGCAAATGTATTTTTTATTTCATAAATAGAAAATTTTAAAATATAAAACAATTGCAAAATATAAAAATTTATACAAAAATTAAAAGTTCCTAAGCACTTAATAACAATAGTCAAACATTTAAAACAAATAATTAAAAATGTGTAAAAGGCATAACAAAGGATCAATATATAAAAATATTTTATATCTTTGGAGAAAATCAAAGATGGCCAAATAGGAGCAGTTCTGGATTGCAGTTCCCAGTGAAACTGAGAGGGTGAATGATCACCACATTTCCAAACAAATTTTTACGGCCCACATACCAGGAGATTCCTGGGCGGAAAAGCACCACAAGTGGGTCTCTGCACAAAAACTCTCACAAATCCAGGCACCGTTTCAACTGGTGACTGGAATGCCTGAGAGACAGAGTCACCCATTCAACTGAAAAAATGGGGACTGAAACAGGGAGACAGGTGATCTGGCTCAGCTGGTCCCACCCCCACAAAGACCAGCAATCTGAAACACTCTGGACTAAAAGTTTCATGGCAAGCACAGCTGGACCCAGGATGTTTCAGCTCTGTCGGGGTAAGGGCATCCACCATTACTGAGGCAGTCCATTGTTACTGAGGCAGACTGCCATTACTGAGACAGTTCTAATTATACACCTATAAACAAAACTGCAAGGAAGTTCACACAGCAGCTGGGCAGAGCCCACGGCAGCTCAACAAGTCCTCTGCTGGCAGAATATGACTAGGCTACCTCCTTGCTGGGCAGGGTATCTCTGAAAAAGGCAGCAGAATGAAAAAACTCATAAATAAAGTCCCACCTTCCTAAGATAAAGCAAGGGGGAAAGAAAACAGTTATGACTTCTGCTGCAGCAGACTTAAATGTACCTGCCCAGTAGCTCTGTACAGATCAACAGAGCTCACAGCTCAGCACTTGAGCTCCTATAAAAGACAGACTGTCTCCTCAAGCAGCTCCCCAACCCCCATATAACCAAAGAGACACCTCATAAAGGAGAGCTCAGGCTGACATCTGGTGGGTATCCTTCTGGGACAAAGGTAACAGAAGAAGAAACTGGTAGCGACCCTTACTGTTCTGCAGCCACTGCAGGTGATTCCCAGGCAAACAGGGTCTGGAGTGGACCTCCAGCAGCCCTACAGCAGCGGGGCCTGACTGTTAGAAGGAAAACTAAGAAACAGAAAGAAATAACTTCATCAGCAACAAAAAGCATATCCACTCAGAGACCCCATCTGAAAGTCACCAACCACAAAGACCACAGGTAGATAAATCCACAAAGATGGGAAGAAAACAGTACAAAAAGGAAGAAAGCACCCAAAACCAGAATGCCTCTCCTTCTCCAAGATATCACAACTTCTCACCAGCAAGGGAATAAGGCTGGATGGAGAATGAGTCTGATGAAATGACAAAAACAGGATTCAGAAGGTGAGTAATAACAAACTTCTCGGAGCTAAAAGATTATGTTCTAACCCAATGCAAAGAAACTAAAAACTTTGAAAAAAGGTTTGAAAAATGCAAATGAGAATAAACAGCTTAGAGAGGAATATAAATTAATTGATGGAGCTGAGAAACACAACACGAGAACTTGGTGAAGCATGCACAAGTTTCAGTAGCTGAATCAACCAAGCAGAAGAAAGGATATCAGCAATTGAAGATCAACTCAATGAAATAAAATGAGAAGGCAAGATTAGAGGAAAAGAAGTAAAAAGAAATAAGCAAAGCCTCCAAGAAATGGATTATGTGAAAAGACCTAATCTGTGTTTGATAGGTGTACCTAAATGTGACAGAGAGAATGAATCCAAGCCAGAAAACACTCTTCAGGATATTATCCAGGAGAACCTCCCCAACCTAGCAAGGCAGGCCAATATTCAAGTCCAGGAAATACAGAGAACACCACAAAGATGTTCCTCAAGAAGAGAACCCCAAGGCACATAATCGTCAGATTCACTAGGGTTAAAATGAAGGAAAAAATGCTAAGGGAATCCAGAGAGAAAGGTCAGGTTACCCACAAAGGGAAGCCCATCAGATTCACAGAGGATCTCTCCACAGAAACCCTACAAGCCAGAAGAGAGTGGGGGCCAATATTCAACATCCTTAAAGAAAAAAACTTTCAACCTAGAATTTCATATCCAGCCAAACTAAGTTTCATAAATGAAGGATAAATAAAATCCTTTACAGACAAGCAATTGCTCAAATATTTCATCATCACCAAACCTACTTTAAAGGAGCTCCTGAAAGAAGCACTCAACATAGAAAGGAACAACTACTACCAGCCACTCCAAAATGTACCAAATGGTAAAGAGCATCAATACAATAAAGAAACTGCATCAACTAATGAACAAAACAACCACCTAGCATCAAAATGGCAGGATCAAATTCACACATAACAATATTAACCCTAAATGTAAATGGGCTGAATGTCCCAATCAAAAGACACAGACTGGCAAATTGGATAAAATGTCAAAACCCATTGGTATGCTGTATCCAGGAAACCCATCTCACATGCAAGGATATACATAGGCTCAAAATAAAGGGATTGAAGAAGATCAACCAAGCAAATGGAGAGCAAATAAAAGCAGGAGTTGCAATCCTAGTCTCTGATAAAATAGACTTTAAAGCAACAAAGATCAAAAGAGACAAAGAAGGCCATTACATAATGGTAAAAGGATCAATGTAACAAGAAAAGATAATAATTATAAATATATATGTGCCCAATAGAGGAGCACCCAGATATATAAAGCAAGTTCTTAATGACCTGCACAGAGACTTAGACACCCACACAATAATAGAGGGAGACTTTAACACTCCACTGTTAATATTAGATAGATCAATGAGGCAGAAAATTAACAGCAATATCCAGGACTTGAACTTAGACCTGGACCAAGCAAACCTAATAAACATTTACAGAACTCTCCACCCCAAATCCACAGAATATACATTCTTCTCAGTACCATATCACATCTACTCTAAAATTGACCACATAATTGGAAGTAAATAACTTCTCAGCCAATGCAAAAGAACGGAAATCATAACAAACAGTCTCTCAGACAACGGTCCAATCAAATTAGAACTCAGAATTTAGAAACTAACTCAGAACAACACAACTTCATGGAAACTGAACAACTGGCTCATGAATGTTGACTGGACAGATAATAAAATGAAGGCAGAAATAAAGATGTTTCTTCAAAACCAATGAGAATGAACATACAATGTACCAGAATCTCTGGGACACATTTAAAGCAGTGTATAGAGGAAAATTTATAACAATAAATGCCCAAATGAGAAGCAAGGAAAGATCTAAAATCAACACCCTATCATCAAAATGGAAAGAGCTAGGGAGTAAGATCAAAGAAACTAAAAACCTAGCAGAAGACAAGAAATAAATAAGATCAGAGCAGAACTGAAGTAGATAGAAACACAAAACACCCTTCAAGAAAATCAATAAATCTAGGAGCTGGTTTTTATAAAAGATAAACAAAATAGACCACTAGCCATATTAATAAAAAAGAGAAAAAAAATCAAATAGATGCAATAAAAAATTATAAAGAGGATATCACCACAGATTCCACAGAAATACAAACCACCATCAGAGATTACTACAAATAACTCTCTGCACATAAACCAGTAAATCTGGAAGAAATGGATAAATTCCTGCACATTGCATCCTCCCAAGCCTAAACTGGGAAGAAGTCGAAACCCTGAGTAGACCAATAATAAGGCTGAAGTTGAGGCAGGAATTAATAGCCTACCACCCCAAAAAAGCCCAGGTCCAGATGGGTTCACAGTTGAATTCTACCAGACATACAAAGAGGAGCTGGTACTACCCCTTCTGAAACTATTCCAAACAATTCAGAAAGAGGGAATCTGCCCCAAATCATTTTATGAAACCAACATCATCCTGATACCAAAACCCAGCAGAGATTAAACAAGAAAAGAAAACTTCAGGCCAATATCCATGATGAACATAGATGCAAAAATCTTCAATAAAATACTGACAAACTGATTGCAACAGCACATTAAAAAGCTTATTCATCACGATCAAGTAGGCTTCTTCCTGGAAATGCAAGGCTGGTTCAACATATGCAAGTCTATAAACATAATTCACCACATAAACAGAACCAAAGACAAAAAAAACATGTTTTTTTCAATAGATGTAGAGATGGCATTTGACAAAATTCAACATCCCTTTAAGCTAAAAACTCTGAAAAACTAGGTATTGACAGAACATATCTCAAAATAATAAAAGTTATTTTCAACAAACCCACAACCAATATCATACTGAATGGGCAAAAAGTATAAGCATTCCCTTTGAAATCTGGCACTAGACAAGAATGCCCTGTCTCACCACTCCTATTCAATATAGTACTGGAAGTTCTAGCCAGAGCAATCAGGCAAGAAAAAGAAATAAAGGGAATTCAATTAGAAAAGAGGGAAATCATATTGTCTCTATTTGCAGATGACATGATTGCATATTTAGAAGACCCTATGGTCTCACACCAAAATCCCCTGAAACAAGCAACTTCAGTAAAGTCTCAGGATACAAAATCAATGTACAAAAATCACAAGCATCCCTATACACCAATAACAGACTTAAAGAGAGCCAAATCAAAAACAAACTGACATTCACAATTGCTAAAAAGAGAATAAAATACCTAGGAACACAACTAACAAAGGACGTAAAGGACCTCTTCAAGGAAAACTACAAACCACTGCTCAACGAAATAAGAGAGGACACAAACAGATGGAAAAACATTCCATGCTCAAGGTTAGGAAGAATCAATATCAGGAAAATGACCATACTGCCCAAAGTAATTTACAGATTCAACGCTATCCCCACCAAGCTACCTAGGACCCTCTTCACAGAAGTGGAAAAAACCACCTTAAGCTTCATATGGAACCAATCCCACATAGCCAAGTCAATTCTAAGCAAAAAGAACAAAGTTGGAGGCATCACACTACCTGACTTTAAACTATACTACAAGGCTACAGTAATCAAAGCAGCATGGTACTGGTACCGAAACAGAGATATAGACCAATGGAACAGAACAGATGCCTTGGAGGCAATGCCACACATCTACAACCATCTGACCTTTGACAAACCAGACAATAAACAAGCAATGGGGAAAGGATCCCCTGTTTAATAAATGGTGTTGGGAAAACTGGCTAGCCATGTGCAGAAAGCAGAAACTGGACCCCTTCATGACACCTTACACTAAAATTAACTCTAGTTGGATTCAAGATTTAAACATAAGACCTAACACCATAAAAACCTTAGAAGAAAATCGAGGCAAAACCATTCAGGACATAGGCATAGGCAAGGACTTCATGACCAAAACACCAAAAGCATTGGCAACAAAAGCCAAAATAGACAAATGCAACCTAATTAAACTCCAGAGCTTTTGCACAGCAAAAGAAACAGTCATTAGAGTAAATCAGCAACCAACAGAACAGGAAAAAATGTTTGCAATCCACCCATCTGACAAAGGGCTAATATCTAGAATTTACAAAGAACTAAAACAGATTTACAAGAAAAAAACAAGCCCATTCAAAAGTGGGTGAAGGATATGAACAGACACTTTTCAAAAGAAAACATATATGAGGCCAATAAACATATGAAAAAATGCTCATCATCAATGGTCATTACAGAAATGCAAATCAAAACTACATTGAGATACCATCTCACGCCCGTTAGAACGGCGATCATTAAAAAATCTGGAGACAACAGACACTGGAGAGGATGTGGAGAAATAGGAACACTCTTACAATGTTGGTGGGATTGTAAATTAGCTCAACTATTGTGGAAGACAGTGTGGCGATTCCTCAAAGACCTAGAAATAGAGATTCCATTTGACCCAGCAATCCCATCACTGGGTATATATCCAAAGAATTATAAAGGGTTCTATTTTCAGGACACATGCACACTTAGTTTAATTGCAGCACTGTTTACAATAGCAAAGACTTGGAACCAACCCAAATGCCCATCAATGATAGACTGGACACGGAAAATGTGGCGCATATACACCATGGAATGCTATGTAGCCATAAAAAACGATGAGTTTGTATCCTTTGTAGGGACATGGATGAACCTGGAAACCATCATTCTCAGCAAACTGACACAGGAACAGAGAATCAAGCACCGCATGTTCTCACTCATAGGTGGGTGTTGAACAATGAGAACACATGGATACAGGGAAGGCAGCATCACACACTGAGGTCTGTTGGGGGGGACTAAGGGAGGAACAGTGAGGGGTAGGGAGTTGGGGAGGGATAACAGGGGGAGAAATGCCAGATATAGGTGGTGGGTATGGAGGCAGAAGACCACATTGCCATGTATGTACCTATGCAACAATCCTGCATGTTCTTTACATATACCCCTGAACCTAAAATGCAATAAAATATATATATTAATTAACTAATTAAAAGATTTTTTAAAACATTTTATAAATCAATAAGCATAACTCACACCCCAAAAGATATGTGGATTCAAGAGAATGGGAAAATACAAGTAAATTAGAAATATTTCAGAAATATTTATTTTTTACCAGTAATATTTTAAAGTGTAACCTGAATAACATAATTTAAAATATTAATAAGTGCAAAGCTAGAAGCAAGTGAAAATCCCTCCCACAGAAGGCCTATCATCTCCTTAGCTCCTCCAGTATTTTCACAGCTGAAAACCTCAACATGATCTCAAATATCTTACTAATTTACCTAAGGATGCCTCCTTATTTGTCTTCTGAAATTTAAATAAATGTCACACAACTCATAATCCATTTTGTATAAAAGACTTTTTCAGTTGCTCTTGTCCTACCTCCACCATGTAAGACTTCACTTACATTTGCAGGGCACTTCACAAGTTAGGATGCCTTCCTCCCAACCCAGTAAAATAAATTCTGTGGCACCAATTTTATAGGTTAAGAAATAGCCTCTCATAGGTTAATTCATTTGCTCAGTTAGCAAGTTGAATCCAAGTGAAATTTACTTTGTGTAATGCTACCTCCCATGGTTGTCATAACTTGCTGTTTTTCCTCTACTCTTCGATGAGACCAGATATTTTTTCTCCAAGTGGAACACAAGTAAAGCAGAATTGTACTTATCATCTTAAAAAATAAAATACAAAGATAATAAACATGAGGATCTGAAATTTATATAATTTGGGGAAGAAAACTCTAAGATTCTAATTGTAATCAATTTTCAGAATCTTGTAGGTTTAAACACTGTTGTCTAAGTTTTATTATTTTTCTTCCCTAATTAAAATTGCTTAATTCAATACCATGATGAGATAACTCTTGATAAATGGGTAAAGTATTATCTCTAAAACTAAAAGCCACAAACTTTCAAATGGAAAAACACTCATTTGTGACCAGGAGTAAGGTGAATGGGTGACAAACAGTTCCAAAGTAAATTCTTCCCAGAGTATAACAAAATTTATATCAAAATCAATTCATTATTTATAATAACTCTTTTTAAACTCAACTTTTAATTTTTAGATAATTCTAGACTTACATGTAGGTCTAAGAAATAATACAGAGAGGTCCCATGTACACTTCATCCAGATTTCCCAATGATAATTTCTTTCAAAATAATAGGGCATTGCCACAATCATGGTATTGACAATGTGCACTCAAGATACAGAACGATTTCATTGTCAAAGAATCTATTTTGATACCTTGCATAGTCAGTCATATCTACTTCCCTCTGAGCCTCCCTCTCACCTCTGGAAACGTCATCTATTGTCTATTCATATAATTTTATCTTTTCAATAATTCTTTATAGGTAGAGTTCTATAACATGTAATCTTTTGGAAGAGCTTTTTCCCCAGCATCTTCTCTAGAGATACATCCAAGGTGTTGTGCATGTAAAAAGTTTATTCTTTCTTTCTCATGCAAGTAATATTCTATAGTATGGACACAGCACAGTTAGTTTAACCATTCACTGATTGAAAGACATCTGAGTGTGGTTCAAGCTGGTATGATTATGAATACAACTGCTGTGAACATTCAGGTACAAGTTTAAGCATGAATGTAAGTTTTACTTATCTGGCAAAAATGGTCAAGAATACAATTGCTGGGTCACATGTTGGCTGTATGTTTCATTTTTATTTCATTTGACAAGCTATTTTCCAGTGTGAATGCACCATTTATATTACCATCAACACTGTACGTGTTCCAGTTTCTCCACATCCTCAACAGCATTTGTGATTTTATTGTGCATTTACCAGATGGCTAAAGATGTTGAATATCATTCATGTGTTTATTTGCCATCTGTATATCCTCTTTGGTAAGATTTCTACTCATGCCTTTGCATATTTTCTAGTTGAATTTTTTAATGGTTGAGTTTTGAAAAGTTTTACGTATCCTAGATATTAGTACTTTAATTAAAATGTAGTTTTTAAATATTTTCTCCCATTTTTAGTTTGTATTTTTATCCTAACAAGGTCATTTACAAAGTAAAGGTTTAAATTTTAATGAGGTTTAATTTTTTTTCCTTCTATGATTTGTGCTTTTAATGTCAAGTCTAAGTCCCTTTTGCCTAGCCATAGATATTCAAGATTCTCTCCTATTTTTTTCTAGGAGTTTTATCATTTTAAATTTTACTTTTAGCGCTGTAATGAACTGTGAGATAATTTTTGTATAAAGTGTGGGAATTGGGTTGAGGTTCACCTTTTCGTTTATGGATGTTCAGTTACTCCAGCAGCAATTACTGAAAAGGATATCTTTCTGCCATTGACTTACTTTCGCACCTATGCCAAAACTTAGTTGAGCATAGTTGTGTGGGGCTATTTCTCAGTTCTTGAATCTGTTCCATTTGTTTATATGACTATTCCTCCACTAATACTACACAGTCTTAATTACCAAAGGTACATAATAAGTCCTGAATCAAGTAGACTGACTCTTCCCACTTTATTATCCTTTTTCAAAATTATTTTAGTTATTCAAGTTCTTTTTTTTCTTATAAATTTTAGGATAAGTTCATCTATATCTATAATTATAAAAGTCAACCCACCAAGTAAGACAAAACAAAGTGTACACACACACACAAAAAAAAACCAGAACTGCAAAATATGAAAAGAAAAAACTGATTGAGCTGGAAGGAGAAATAGACAAATCCACGTTTTGTAATTTTGATAGGAATTCATTAAATTTCTTCCAGCACAATTAGTTTTTCTTTGCAAGTTTTACAGTTCTGTTGTTTCATGCATTTATGTCACTATGTCTTCCCAGTGGATTGACGCTTTTACAATTATGTAATGTCTTTCTGGTAATTTTCTTTGCTCTAAACTCTATCTGATAATGATATAACCACTTCTACCTTCTTTTGAATAATGTTTGCTTGATTTATCTTTTCTGATCCTTTTGCTTTCAACCTATTTATACTGGTATATTTGAAGTGTTTCTTGTAGAATGTATATGGTAGGTCATTTTTTAATCAACTCTTGTCAATTTCTGTCTTTTAATTGGTATATGTAGACTATTTACATTAAATAATATTATTGACATCTTGTGTCTTCCATTTTTGCCTTCCATTTATCTTTTCTGATTTTCCTGTTTTTCTTTTCCTTCCTTTCTGTTAATTACTTAAACATTCATTAAGAACCTTGTTTTGATTTATCTATAGTGCTTTTTATTGTATCTTTTTGTGTAGCTTACTTAATGTTTAGTCTAGGGATACATATATCTTAGCACAGTCTACTGGTGTCAACCTTTCACCAGCTCAAGTGAGGTATGAAGAATTTGCCTCTCTTTACCATTACACATCTATAATTGTCTTACATATTTCTTCTATACACATTTAGGTGCACACCAGAAACTACAATAATTTTTGCTTTACATATCAAGTAAATTTAGAAAACTCAAGAGGAGAAAAATATGTATTTATGCATATTTTTCTCTTTCCATTATTTTTTCTTCCTTTCTGAATTGGTTCAATTCATCCACACTAAAATTGCAAGAATTGAATTGTTGTCCCCACATGTTGAAGGAGGGGCCTGCTGGGAGGTGATTCGATCATAGTGGCAGTTTCTAATGGTTTAGCGCCCTTCCCCCTGTCCTGTTTCATGAGTGAGTTCTCACAAGATCTGGTTGTTTAAAAGTATGTAAAACTTCCTCTTCCTCCTCTCCCTCATCCTTCCCCTCATCTGCCTCCTCCTCCTCCTCCTCCTCCTTCTTGTTGTTGCTGTTGTTGTTGTTCTTCTTCTTCTCTCTCTCTCTCTCTCCCTCTCTCTCTCGCTGCCATGTTAAGAAAATACTTGTTTCCTCTTTGCCTTCTGTCATGATTATAAGTTTCCTGAGGCCTCCCAGTCATGCTTCCTGTTAAGACTATGGAACTATAAGTCAGTTAAACCTCTTTTTTTCATAAATTATCCAGTCTCAGGTAGTTCTTTATAGCAGTGTGAAAACAGACTAAAACAAAAAAATTGGTACCAGGGGTGTGGTACTGCTATAAAGATACCTGAAAATGTGGAAGTTATTTTGGAACTAGATAATGGGCAGTGTCTGGAACTTCCTACAGACTTGGAAGGCTCAGAAGAAGACAGGAAGATGTGGGAAAGTTTGAAACTTCCTAGAGATTTGTTGAATGGTTTTGACCAAAATGCTGATAGTGACATGGACAATGAAGTCCAGGCTGAGATGGTCTCAGATAAAGATGAGGAACTTATTGGCAACTGGAATAAAGGTCACTCTTGATATGTTTTAGCAGAGACTGGGAAAATTTTGCCCCTGCCCTAGAAATCTGTGGAACTTACAACTTGAGAAAGATGATTTAGGTCAACTGGGAGAAGAAATTTCAAAGCAGCAAAACCATGAAAATGTGACCTGGATACTCCTAAAAGCCTATGCTTACTTTCATTAAAAAAAAAAAAAAGGTCTAAAATTGGAACCTATATTTAAAAGATAAGTGGAGTATAAAAGTTTAGAAAATTTGCAGTTCAACCATGTGATAGAAAAGAAAAACCCATATTCTGGGGAAAGATTCAAGCCCATCCTGGCTGAATAAGTTTGCAGAAGTAATGGGGAGCCAAATGTTACTCACCAAGGCAATGGAGAAAATGTCTCCAAGACATTTTAGAGAACTTTACAATAGCCCCTCCCCTCATAGGCCTGGAGGTCTAGGAGGGAAGTGTAGTTTCCTGGGACAGGCTCAGGGCCCTGCTGCTCTGTGCAGCTTCAGGACATGGTGCCCTGTGTTCCAGATGCTCCATCTCCAGCTGTAGCTAAAAGGAGCCAAGGTACAGCTCTGGCCATGGCCTCAAAAGGTGCAGGCCTCAAGCTCTGGTGGCTTCCATGTGATGTTGGATCTCAGGTATGCAGAAAATAAGACTTGGGTTTTGGGAACCTCTGCCTAGATTTCCAAGGATATATGGAAATGCCTGGATGTCCACGCAAAAATCTCCTACAGGGTTGGAATCCTCATAGAGAACCTCTACTAAGGCAGTGCAGGGGGAAAATGTGGGTTTGAAACCCCTACACATAGGCCCCACTGGGACACTGCCTAGTGGAACTGTGAGAAGAGGGCCACTGTCCTCCGGATCCCAGAATCCACTGACAGTTTGCACTATGCACCTAGACAGGCCACAAGCACTCAACTCCAGCCAATGAAAACAGCTGCAGAGGCTGTACCCTGCAGAGCCAAGCAGTAGGCCTTGGGAGCCTACCCCTTGCATTAGTGTTACCTAGATTTGAGATATGGAGTGAAAGGAGATTATTTTAGAGCTTTAAACCCCCTGCTATCCCTCCCCTAGCCCCCCAGCCCCCAACACACCCCAGTGTGTGATGTTCTCCCAGTGTCCATGTGTTCTCATTGTTCAATACCCATTTCTGAGTGACAATGTGTGGTGTTTGGTTTTCTGTTCTTGTGTCAGTTTTCTGAGAATGATGGTTTCCAGACTCATCCATGTCGCTGCAAAGGACATTAACTCATCTTTTTTATGGCTGCATAGTATTCCATGGTGTATATATAACTAATGTAGGTGATGGGAGGATGGAGGGAGCAAACCACCATGGCACATGTATACCTATAACAATTTTACAAGATCTGCACATATACCCCAGAACTTAAAATATAATAATAAAAAAAGAAAGAATTAATGACTGCCCTGCTGAGTTTCAGACTTGCTTTGGGCATGTGGCCCCTTTGTTTTGGCTAATTTCTCCATTTTATAATGGGAACATTTACCCATTGCCTATGCCTCCATTGTATCTTGGAAGTAACTAACTTGTTTTTCGTTTTACAGGCTCATAGGTGAAGGGACTTACCTTCTCTCAGATGAGACTTTGGACTTGGACTTTTCAGTTAATGCTGGAAGGAGTTAAGACTTTGGCAGACTGTTGGAAAGGCATGATTGTGTTTTGAAATGTGAGAAGAACATGAGATTTGGGAAAGTCCAGGGGTGGAATAATACAGTTTACTCTGTGTCCTCACCCAAATTTCATGCTGAATTGTAATCCCCACATGTTGAAGGAGAGGCCTGCTGTGAGGTGATTGGATGAGGGAGGACAGTTTCTTTTCTTTAACATATAATTTATTGCATTTTAGGTTTGGGGGTACATGTGAATAACATGCAAGATTGCTGCATAGGTACATACATGGCAATGTGGTTTGCTGCTTTCCTTTCCAACACCTGTATCTGGCATTTCTCCCCATGTTATCCTTCCCAAGCTCCCCACCCCCACTGCCCCTCCCTTATAACCCCCCCACAGACCCCAATGTGTGATACTCCCCTCCCTGTGTCCATGTGTTCTCATTGTTCAACACCCACCTATGAGAGAAAACATGCAGTGTTTGATTTTCTGTTCTTATGTCAGTTTGCTGAGAATGATGGTTTCCAGATTCCTCCATGTCCCTAAAAGGACACAAATTCATCATTTTTTATGGCTGCATAGTATTCCATGTTGTATATGTACTGCATTTTCCCTGTTCAGTCTATCATCCATGGGCATTTGGATTGGTTCCAAGTCTTTGGTATTGTAAACAGTGCTGCAATGAACATTAATGTGCATGTGTCCTTATAATAGAACAATTTATAATCCTTTGGATATATACCCAGTAATGGGACTGCTGAGTCAAATGGAATTTCTATTTCTAGGTCCTTGAGGAATCACCAGAAAAACCCTAGAAGAAAATCTAGGCAAAACCATTCAGAAGGCATAGGCAAGGACTTCATGACTAAAACACCAAAAGCATTGGCAACAAAAGCCAAAATAGACAAATGGGACCTAATTAAAGTCCAGAACTTCTGCACAGCAAAAGAAACAATCATTAGAGTGAATTGGCAATCAACAGAATGAGAAAAATTCTTGCAATCTACCCATCTGACAAAGGGCTAATATCTAGAATCTAGTAAAACAGATTTACAAGGAAAAAACAAACAAGCCCATTCTAAAATTGGCAAAGGATATGAACAGACACTTTTCAAAAGAAGACATATATGAATCCAACAAACATATGAAAAAATGCTCAACGTCACTGGTCATTAGAGAAATGAAATCAAAACTACATTGAGATACATCTCACGCCAGTTAGAATGGCGATCGTTAAAAAATCTGGAGACAATAGATGCTGGAGAGGATGTGGAGAAATAGGAACACTTTTACACTGTTGGTGGGAGTGTAAATTAGTTCAACCATTGTGGAAGATTGGGGACAGTTTCTAATAGTTTAGCACCATTTCCCTGGTGCTGTCTCATGAGTGAGTTCTCACGAGATCCAATTGTTTAAAAGTGTGCAGCACTTCCGCCTTCACATTCTCTCTCCTGCCGCCACCATGCGAAGGAAGTGATTACTTCCTTTTTGCCTTCTGCCATGTTTGTAAGCTTTCTGAAGTCTCCCAGTCTTGCTTCCTGTTAAGTCTGCAGAACTGTGAATCAATTAAACCTCTTTTTTCATAAATTACCCAATCTTGAGTAGTTCCTTATAGCAGTGTGAGAACAGACTAGTACACTAATGTTCAAAGCTTCCTTCTTTTCCTTATTGTTTTTTGAAGAACTTGTTTTCCTTTTTTTCTTTGTATCTAATTTACATTTGTTTTTTTTTTTAATTTTTTATTGCATTTTAGGTTTTGGGGTACATGAGCAGAATATGCAAGACAGTTGCATAGGTACACACATGGCAGTGTGTTTTGCTTCCTTTCTCCCCTTCACCCACATTTGGCATTTCTCCCCTGGCTAACCCTCCCCACCACCCCCTCCCACTGGCCTTCCCCTTTTCCCCCCAATAGACCCCAGTGTTTAGTACTCCCCTGCCTGTGTCCATGTGTTCTCATTTTTCATCACCCGCCTATGAGTGAGAATATGCAGTGTTTCATTTTCTGTTCTTGTGTCAGTTTGCTGAGGATGATGTTTTCCAGATTCACCCATATCCCTACAAATGACACAAACTCATCATTTATGATTGCTGCATAATATTCCATGGTGTATATGTGCCACATTTTTCCAATCCAGTCTATCATCAATGGGCATTTCGGTTGATTCCAGGTCTTTGCTATTGTAAACAGTGCTGCAATGAACATTCGTGTACATGTGTCCTTATAGTAGAACGATTTATAGTTCTTTGGATATATACCCAGTAATGGGATTGCTGGGTCAAATGGAATTTCTATTTCTAAGGCCTTGAGGAATTGCCACACTGTCTTCCACAATGGTTGAACTAATTTACACTCCCACCAACAGTGTAAAAGTGTTGCTTTTTCTCCACATCCTCTCCAGCATCTGTTGTCTCCAGATTTTTTAATGATCGTCATTCTAACTGGTGTGAGATGGTATCTCAATGTGGTTTTGATTTGCATCTCTCTGATGACCAGTGACGATGAGCATTTTTTTATATGATTGTTGGCCTCATATATGTCTTCTTTCATAAAGTGCCTGTTCATATCCTTTGCCCACTTTTCAATGGGCTTCTTAGTTTTTTTTTCTGTAAATCTGTTTAAGTTCTTTGTAAATTCTGGATATCAGCCCTTTGTCAGATGGGTAAACTGCAAAAATTTTTTCCCATTCTGTTGGTTGCCGATTCACTCTAGTGACTGTCTCCTTTGCCATGCAGAAGCTGTGGAGTTTCATTAGGTCCCATTTGTCTATTTTGGCTTTTGTTGCCAATGCTTTTGGTGTTTTGTTCATGAAGTCCTTGCCTACTCCTATGTCCTGGATAGTTTTGCCTAGATTTCCTTCTAGGGTTTTTATCGTGCCAGGTCTTATGTTTAAGTCTTTAATCCATCTGGAGTTAATTCTAGTGTAAGGTGTCAGGAAGGGGTCCAGTTTCAGCTTTCTGCACATGGCTAGCCAGTTTTCCCAACACCATTTATTAAACAGGGAATCCTTTCCCCCTTGCTTGTTTTTGTCAGGTTTATCAAAGATTGTATAGTTGTAGATATGTTGTGTTGCCTCCGGTGCCTCTGTTTAGTTCCATTGGTCTATATCTCTGTTTTGGTACAAGTACCATGCTGTTTTGATTACTGTAGCCTTGTAGCATAGTTTGAAATCAGGTAGTGTGATGCCCCCCGCTGTGTTCTTTTTGCTTAGAATTGACTTGGCTATACGGGCTCTCTTTTGGTTCCATATGAAGTTCATGGTGGTTTTTTCCA
This sequence comes from Callithrix jacchus, assembly GCF_049354715.1. NCBI lineage: Eukaryota > Metazoa > Chordata > Mammalia > Primates > Cebidae > Callithrix > Callithrix jacchus. Next base: position 51,321,619 of record NC_133514.1, on the reverse strand, counting down.
GTTCTGTGAAGAAAGTCAATGGTAGCTTGATGGGGATAGCGTTGATTCTGTAAATTACTTTGGGCAGTATAGCCATTTTCACGATGTTAATTCTTTCTAACCATGAACATGGAATGTTTCTCCATCTATTTGTGTCCTCTCTGATTTCATTGAGCAGTGGTTTGTAGTTCTCCTTGAAGAGGTCCCTTACGTTCCTTGTGAGTTGTATTCCAAGGTATTTTATTCTTTTTGTAGCAATTGTGAATGGCAGTTCGTTCTTGATTTGGCTTTCTTTAAGTCTGTTATTGGTGTAGAGGAATGTTTGTGATTTTTGCACATTGATTTTGTATCCTGAGACTTTGCTGAAGTTGCTTATCAGTTTCAGGAGTTTTTGAGCTAAGGCGATGGGGTCTTCTAGGTATACTATCATGTCGTCTACAAATAGAGACAATTCGGCTTCCACCTTTCCTATTTGAATACCTTTTATTTCTTTTTATTGCCTGATTGCTCTAGCTAGAACTTCCAGTACTATATTGAATAGGAGTGGTGAAAGAGGGCATCCTTGTCTAGTGCCGGATTTCAAAGGGAATGCTTCCAGTTTTTGCCCATTCAGTATGATATTGGCTGTTGGTTTGTCATAAATAGCTTTTATTACTTTGAGATACGTTCCATCGATACCGAGTTTATTGAGGGTTTTTAGCATAAAGGGCTGTTGAATTTTGTCAAATGCCTTCTCTGCATCAATTGAGATAATCATGTGGTTTTTGTTTTTGGTTCTGTTTATGTGGTGAATTACATTGATAGACTTGCATATGTTGAACCAGCCTTGCATCCCCGGGATGAAGCCTACTTGATCATGTTGAATAAGTTTTTTGATTAGGTGTTACAATCGGCTTGCCAATATTTTATTGAAGATTTTTGCATCTATGTTCATCATGGATATTGGCCTGAAGTTTTCTTTTCTTGTTGGGTCTCTGCCGGGTTTTGGTATCAGGATGATGTTGGTCTCATAAAATGATTTGGGAAGGATTCCCTCTTTTTGGATTATTTGGAATAGTTTTAGAAGGAATGGTACCAGCTCCTCTTTGTGTGTCTGATAGAATTCAGCTGTGAACCCGTCTGGACCTGGGCTTTTTTTGTGTGGTAGGCTCTTAATTGCTGCCTCGACTTCTGACCTTGTTATTGGTCTATTCATAGTTTCAGCTTCCTCCTGGTTTAGACTTGGGAGGACACAGGAGTCCAGGAATTTATCCATTTCTTCCAGGTTTACTAGTTTATGTGCATAGAGTTGTTTGTAATATTCTCTAATGATGGTTTGAATTTCTGTGGAATCTGTGGTGATTTCCCCCTTATCATTTTTTATTGCATCTATTTGGTTGTTCTCTCTTTTCTTTTTAATCAATCTGGCTAGTGGTCTGTCTATTTTGTTGATCTTTTCAAAAAACCAGCTCTTGGATTTATTGATTTTTTTGAAGGGTTTTTCATGTCTCTATCTCCTTCAGTTTAGCTCTGATCTTAGTTATTTCTTGTCTTCTGCTGGGTTTTGAGTTTTTTTTATCTTGCTCCTCTAGCTCTTTCAATTTTGACGATAGGGTGTCAATTTTGGATCTCTCCCTTCTCCTCATATGGGCACTTATTGCTATATACTTTCCTCTAGAGACTGCTTTAAATGTGTCCCAGAGGTTCTGGCAGGTTGTGTCTTTGTTCTCATTGGTTTCGAAGAACTTCTTTATTTCTGCCTTCATTTCATTGTTTATCCAGTCAACATTCAAGAGCCGGTTGTTCAGTTTCCATGAAACTGACTGGTTCTGGGTTGGTTTCTGAATTCTGAGTTCTAACTTGATTGCACTATGGTCTGAGAGACTGTTTGTTATGATTTCAGTTGTTCTGCATTTGCTGAGGAGTGCTTTACTTCCAATTATGTGGTCAATTTTAGAGTAGGTGTGATGTGGTGCTGAGAAGAATGTATATTCTGTGGATTTGGGGTGGAGAGTTCTGTAAACGTCTATCAAGTTTGCTTGTTCCAGGTCTGAGTTCAAGCCCTGGATATCCTTGCTAATTTCCTGTCTGGTTGATCTGTCTAATATTGACAGTGGAGTGTTAAAGTCTCCCACTATTATTATGTGGGAGTCTAAGTCTCTTTGTAGGTCATTAAGAACTTGCCTTATGTATCTGGGTGCTCCTGCATTGAGCCCATATATGTTTAGGATCGTTAGTTCTTCTTGTATCAATCCTTTTACCATTATGTAATGGCCTTCTTTGTCTCTTTTGATCTTTGTTGCTTTAAAGTCTATTTTATCAGATATGAGAATTGCAACTCCTACTTTTTTTTTGCTCTCCATTTGCTTGGTAAATCTTCCTCCATCCCTTTATTTTGAGCCTTTGTCTATCCTTGCATTTGAGATGGGTTTCCTGGATACAGCACACTGATGGGTTTTGGATTTTTATCCAATTTGCCAGTCTGTGTCTTTTGATTGGTGCATTTAGTCCATTTACATTTAGGGTTAATATTGTTATGTGTGAATTTGATACTGCCATTTTGATGCTATGTTGCTGTTTTGCCTGTTAGTTGTTGTAGATTCATTATGTTGATGCTCTTTAGCATTTAGTGCGATTTTGGAATGGGGTGCTGGTTGTTCCTTTCTATGTGTAGTGACTCTTTCAGGAGCTCTTGTAAAGCAGGCCTGGTGGTGACAAAAATCTCTGAGTACTTGCTTGTCTGCAAAGGATTTTATTTTTCCTTCACTTATGAAGCTCAGATTGGCTCATATGAAATTCTGGGTTGAAAGTTTTTTTCTTTAAGAATGTTGAATATTGGCCCCCAGTCTCTTCTGGCTTGTAGTGTTTCTGCCGAGAGATCTGCTGTGAGTCTGATGGGCTTCCCTTTGTGGGTGACCCAACCTTTCTCTCTGGCTGCCCTTAGTATTTTCTCCTTTATTTCAACCTTGTTGAATCTGACGATTATGTGCCTTGAAGTTGCTCTTCTTGCAGAATATCTTTGTGGTGTTCTCTGTATTTCCTGCATTTGAGTGTTGGCCTGTCTTGCTAGGTGGGGGAAATTTTCCTGGATGATGTCCTGAAGAGTATTTTCCAGATTGGATTCATTCTCTTCGTCCCCTTCTGGTATACCTATCAAACGTAGGTTAGGTCTTTTCACATAGTCCCGCATTTCTTGGAGACTTTGTTCATTCCTTTTTGCACTTTTTTCTCTGATCTTGGTTTCTCATTTTATTTCATGGAGTTGATCTTCGACTTCAGATATTCTTTCTTCTGCTTGGTCAATTTGGCTATTGAAACTTGTGCATGCTTCGCGAAGTTCTTGTATTGTGTTCTTCAGCTCTTTTAATTCATTCATATTCCTCTCTAAGTTATCCATTCTTGTTATCATTTCCTCAAATCTTTTTTCATATCTTTTTTCAAGGTTCTTAGTTTCTTTGCATTGATTTAATACATGTTCTTTTAGCTCACAAAAGTTTCTCATTATCCACCTTCTGAAGTCTAATTCCGTCATTTCATCACAGTCATTCTCCGTCCAGCTTTGTTCCCTTGCTGGTGAGGAGTTTTTGTCCTTTCTAGGAGGCGAGGTGTTCTGGTTTCGGGTGTTTTCCTCCTTTTTGCACTGGCTTCTTCCCATCTTTGTCGATTTATCCACTTGTCATCTGCGTAGTTGCTGACTTTTCGATTGGGTCTCTGAGTGGACACCCAGATTGTTGGTGATGAAGTATTTCTACTACTTGGTTTTCCTCCTACCAGTCTAGCCCCTTTGCTGTATGACTGCTGAGGTCCACTCCAGGCCCTGCTTGTCTGGGGTGCACCTATAGCAGCTGCGGAAAAGTAAGGGATGCTATCAGTTTCTTTTTCTGCTATCTTTGTCCCAGAATGATGCCTGCCAAATGTCAGTCTTTTGGATATAGAGGGGTCAGGGAGCTGCTTGAGGAGACAGTCTGTACTTTGTAGGAGCTCAATTGCTGAGCTGTGAGCTCTGTTGTTCATTCAGGGCTGATAGGCTGAAAAAAACCCTTTTTTTCTCAGATGCTCTGTCTGGGGGGGTGTTGAGGCTTTCCTTGTGTGTGTCTGCCTCACTGTCCTGCCCAGCTAGGAGGCAGTCAAGTCACTATTTGCCTGCTGAGGCTCCGCCCTGCTGGTATGAGGTTTGCCCTGTTGCTGCAGGCTCTGCCCTTCTGCTGCAGTCTCCACCCTGTTACCATGGGTTATGCCCTGCAACGGAGTCTCTCTGTTGTACCAGGTTGCCTCGGCAATGGCAGGCTGCATCAGCAATGGGCGTGTACCTCAGTGGGGGCTGATTGCCTCTGTAATGGCAGATGCCCCTGCCCCGCGGAGCTGCACTTTAAGAAAACCTTCTCACCGGGAGCGTTTGGAATCGCCATTTTGTTTGTCACACTGTGCTAGCCCAAACGCTTTGTCCTTGGGATTTCCTGGGCTGGCTCACTGCCCAAGTCCCATTCAGTCTCAAGTTTAGCCCTCCCAGGTCTCGGTTTGCCGGTTCAACAGGGCACCCGTAACAGTGTGCTTTTGTATGGAGCACTGTGGAGCACCTCTGTGCTCCGGCGTGGGCCGGAACCGCACCGGCTGCCAGCTACACCAGCCGAGACCTCTGCCTGGCATCCCGTGACTCTTTTATACCTGGGAATTTCCCCGTTCTGTGGGCAACTAAGATCCGTCTGGAAATGCGTCACCGACTCACCCTCTCCACGCATCCAGTGAGAGCTTCAATCCCGGGTTGTTCTCACAGCGCCATCTTGAGTCCTCCCCCTTCCTTTTTTTTTTTTAAAGAACTTCTTTCACCATTTTTTTAGGAAAGAACTGCTGGTGAGAATTTCCTTTTCATCTTTATTTTTTCTTTATTCCTGAAGGATATTTTCAGTATATACAGTTCTAGGTTGACAGTTGCTTTCTTTCAGGACTTCAAAAATGGTGTGCCCTTTCCTCTGGTTTTTCTAGTTTCTGTTGAGGAACGATTGTCATTTGAATTTTATTTTCCCTAGGTGTAAAACGTCTTTTCTGTTTCATGACTTACAACATGTTTTGTCCTTAGTTTTTAAATGTTTGACTATGATGTGTCCTGATGTAGATTCATTTGGATTTGACCTGTTTAGGAATTCTTCCAGGTACTTAAATCTATAGATATGTGAATCTTGTGTAATTTGGAAAGTTATTAGCTGGGCACAGTAGTGCATTCTTGTACTTCAGTGAGCTATGATTGTGCCACCATACTCCACCCTGGGTGACAGAGTAAGATCCTATTGCAAAAAAATAAATTAAATTAAATAAAAAATGAATTTAAAAAAATAATAATTGGGAAAGTTTTCAGTCAATATTTCTTTAATTTCTTTTTCAGCCTTATCTTCTTTCTCCCATATTTCTGGGCTGCAGTGACACAAATATTCGATTTTAGCCAGGCACAGTGGCTCATGCCTGTAATCCCAACACTTTGGTTGGCCAAGGCAAGAGGATCACTTGAGCACAGGAAGTTGAGGCTAGCCTGAACAGTGTAGCAATACCTCATATCTACTAAAAGTTTAAAAAAAATAGCCAGGTGTGCTGGCACATGCTTGTTCATAGTCCTAATTACTTGAGAGGCAGAGGTGGGAGGGTTTCTTGAGCCCAGAAGGTCAAGGCTACAGTGAGCTATGATCACCCCACTGCACACCAGCTTGGGCAACAGAACAAGATCCTCTCTCAACAACAACAACAACAAATTAGATTTATAGCTATTGTTCTTAAGGGCCCTGAGCCTTTTTTTTTTTTTTTTTCGGTCTATTATCTCTTTCTTCAGATGGAGTAATTTCTATTGCTTTTCCTTCAAATTTGCTGATTATTTCCTCCCTCATATTCATTCTGTTAATGAGCCAAGCAACCAGGTTTTTAAATTTTGGATAATTATATTTCTGTAATTACAAAATTTCCATTTGGTTCTTTTTTATATCATTTATGTATTTAATAAAACCATTGTTTTGTTTGTTACAAGCATTTGTTTATAGTTTAATGAAACACTTTTATGATAGCTACTTTGAAATATTTGTCAGATAATCCCAACATCTCAGTGTTAACACCTGTTGACTACATTTTTTTTATTTAAGTTGATACTTCCCTGGTTCTTGTTATAAGTAGTTTGGTTTTGAAACCTGGACACTTTGGGTGTTTTATGAGACTGTGGATCTTATTTAAACCTTACTGCCTTCCTCTGACACCACTTCAATAGGAGCAGGTGGGAAGAGCTGCCTCATTAGCACCAGATGGGGGTAGAAGTCCACATTTCCCAATCAGACTATGTTATAACCCGTGCAGGGGAAAGTATCCTCAGTATTGCCAGACAGAAGGCAGAGGGTAGGCTTAGCTTCCCACTAGACCTCTGCTGATATCACTGACTGGGAGTAGCAGGAGTGCCTCACTATGCTCCCCACACTGTCCCCACATAGTCTCTACTGACCTCCCCAGGGCCTCTGTACTCCTCAGGATGGTGGCAAAAGCCCTGAGTCTCCACTAAGCCTCCTATAACAAAACCTTTATTTCTGCCAGGTATGTAGGAAGCACAGCCTTCCTGTGTGGCCTCAACTGACACTGGGAAGTGTGATCTCATTGCTGGCTGGCAGAAGTAGAAGTCCAAGCTCTTTACTCTGCATTCTCTGACACCACTCCATACAGGGATTGAAGGTCCTGATAAGAGTGGCGGTCAAATCTCCTCATTTACCTGGGTTGGCCATCGTTTTTTCTGTGGTGTTTGGCAGCAGCAGGAGAGCACTTGTTATCTAAAAGTTTTCTGTCTGGTTACACAACCCCTTGCCTGGGCCTTTGTCTAGAGACAGAAGACTTTTGTTGGGCTCTTTTTGTCTATGTCCATTGCTGTTTCCAGGTTGCTGGTTTCTAGAATATAGAAGGCATAAAAGAAAATCTAGGGAACCCACCATGATGCTGTTTCATGTCACATCCTAGAGAGTCTGTATTCTTCTCCCCACCATTCAGTCTTCTTATATTTGTTTTACATATAATATTCAAGGTTCTTAGTTGTAATTAGTAGGAGGAATAGGGAAAACTACATCTACTCCCTCTTCCCAGAAGCGGAAGTTCCAACAATTAACTATTTAAGAAATCTATCTGCCATTTATTTTTCTGAAATATTTAAGAACCTTTTAGATTCACCAATTCCCCTAATTGAAGCAAACATTTCGGGGAGGCAATCGGTAAAGAAAATGAAGCATCCATCTAGCATCATCCCACTGGGAGGAAAGAAGGAGTCCAAAAGAAGGTAAACAATAACAAAAAAAATCTCTGAAAGAGTAAGTCAAAATGGATAAGGGAGAATAAAACTACTCCAGTTATCTAGAAGTTGCACTAGATGAAAAGCAAGTCTCCAAGATAGAAGCTGAGTATGACAAACACATGCCAACAACATCAGGTAAACACGGAATGTTTCAGGCACAGAATGCAGATTGTTATTAATCAGAATGAGTACTTGGCAGATTGCATTTTTAGTGACTATATATGGAAGCCATTAAGCCTTAATTGTTGAAAGAAATGGAGAAAAAGGGAGAAGGAGAGAGGGATGAGAGAAGGAATGTTTTTGCTAACTTCAATTTGCAGTACTGAACCTAATCATAGATAAGGTTGTGTCTCATGCAGTTACGGTGTCAAAAGTGATGTGCAAATGAATATCATGGTGTTTTTAGCCCTGTTGCATGTTTTCCTGGGTCTTAGGTCTTTAAACATGGCTCTTCCTGGCGTCCTTATTACTCTGCCTCACTATTTACTATAGGTAGTGCTTCAGTTCAACAATGAGGGGTTCCTTCTCCCACAACTTCCCTACTCCACGAACTTAAAAAGTAAGTAATCTCTGACACATAAATTCCAAAACAAATATTTAACAGATCAGAGCATAATTACGCCAATTTATTATCAAGAGTCAGAATAGCTCTCAGGCTAACAATACCCAATCAGAATTAGAAAGATGCTGGACCGTCTTAGAAATAGTGTGCCAAGAAGAAAGAGAATGATCAGTAATGCAAACATAGTAAACAGCAAGTGAGGAGCAAAGTTTGGCCCTGTGTCCTCTGCCTTGTACACAGGAGAAGATGTTCTATCCCCAGAGAGCAGAAACCTGGTCATGGGGCAGGATGTCCCATTAAGGCGATGAGCTCATGTGGCTGCCACATCAGACTTCTCTCGCTAAGAGCCCCTGCTCCCTGAGAAGCTCCTAATTGTAATTTGGCTCCCATGAAGACTTGTCTGTGAATAGAGAATAAGCTGGTCAGCGGAGTGAATATCTACTCTGCTCTGAGTTCTTATTGCAAAGTAATAAATTGGTATTTTGTTCTTTAATCATCAGTCCCTGGTAAATTTTGTGTGACTAAGTCCTGTTGCTCAAATACTTCTGAGAATATGAGCAATCACATTCTGAGCCCGAAAAGCCAAGGACCAGGGTAAGGCTAATTGGCCTCCTTCATTCCAGGGGAGACCTGCCTTGTGGACAGCCAGTATTCCTTGGGGATAACTCTCAGCCTCATTGTTTGTTACCCTCAAAGGGCAACAAGTAACCTCTACCTCCCTTCAGGTCAGACCCCTGGATGCCTTACACTTACCCACTAGGCACCATCCGTCTGAGACACCACATGCAGGTTGCCAGGCTAGACCTTCACCAGGTGCTGCTGCTGGGTCTGAGGCCCAAACTTGGCTTATCCAAGTCAGCTACTTTCAGTTCCAGGTGCTGGCCCCTGACCATCGGCCCCCGCACACCATGGTCACTTGGACCATGCTTGCAATGTCTCAGGACACAGCACTGGCCAGGAAGCAGCAAATGCAATTATAATAAGTTGAATACTTCTAAGTACATTTACAACCTCCGCAAACTTTACAAATCGTTATTATTGCAGACTTTGGATCTGAGGCCCACTGAGAAAAACTTGAAAGCATTCAATACTGTCTCAATATTTAAGTGCATAATGGAACTGAATATGTGGTGAATGTTTATTTTATCAATATAATTGCAAGCATGACCCATGAATCATGTAAAACAAGTCATAAATCATAATCTGCCAGTAAGTCTTGTCAAAGCATCAAAACACAATTCAAGATAAAAATAAGCTAATGCTGTTTCACGCTTGAATTCAACTTCTAGACATTGAACTGTTTAAGCTCACAGGGACATGGGTAGCTTATTCAATGAATAGATGAGTTTTTGTGTCCAGCAACTGAACCTTATCAAATAATGACTGTATAAACCAAGGGGCTTCCCAGAGGTGAGGGTGCTGCTTCTAGAGTTCACCATTATCCCACTTTCTTCCTCCCACTTGTAAGGTAAGGGCCATCCCTCAGGCTCTCAGCAGCTGGCCCTAGCACCTCAGCCCTCTCCCAACTCCGTCCAGATCCAGGGCTCAAGTACTGAGCAACGTCAAAGGGTGAGAAAGAGTCCCAACGTTAGCAGCTACCACCGCACAATACCAGCAGGTGGGGCTGGGTTCCTTCCTTCATCCGCTGACGTCCTCCACCCTGCCTGTTTCCAAATGAGTTCTAAGATAACGGATTAAATGAAAAATACATTCCAGTTCTAAAATGTTACTGCTTTTTCACATTCACAGATGTAATGGCATGCTAAACCTGAGAGATATTTCCATTTCAATGGACAAAAACATTTTCCCAATCTGGCCAACCATGCCAGAAAACTTGCACAACCCTCCATGTTTTTGTTATATTTCCTACACATTCAAATATCATTTACTTAAACTAGCATGTCTCAATCTGTGTGTCAGATTCTATGAAGTGTTAGAAAAAGAATCTCAGATTCTAAGAAGTTTGGAAGTGCTCCATGAGATACCTAATGCTTAGAGAATCACAGGAAACATTATTACAGTTAGAATCTTAAGGATTCTAAGCAGTCTTTTGGTAAAGAACCAATTAGATATTATTTAACCCTGATTATTGATAAGTTTGCATATGTTTGTATGTGCATATGAAATATCTATTTCCAAAAACTTCACTGAGGTATGACACATACAATAAAATATACTCATTGTTACGCCATCGTTGAATTTGTGTTAACAAATCTGTACACCCATGTAACCACCACAACAAAAAATATAGAACATTTCCAACACTTCCAAAAATTCTCTCATCGTTCTCTCTATAAACCCATAACCCCAGTCTAATGATGAGAAGACCATCCCACAAACCCAAATCAAGCGGCATTGCACACATGACCTGACCAGTATTCTTCAAAACTGCCAAGTCATGAACAACTAGGAAAGAATGAGAAACTGACTCAGACCACAGGAAGGGAACATCACAACTAAACATGGGATCCTGGATTGGACCCTGGAGCAATAAAAAGATATTAATGGAAAAACTGGTGAAATCAGAATAAAGGCTGGAGTTTAGTTTAATAGCACTGTCCCTAAGTTGTTCCTCAGTTTTGAGAAATATGTCACAGTAATGCAAGATGATGCCATGCAGGGACAGTGAAAGTGGGTGCAGCTCATGAAGAAACTCAGTCTCACAGTTTCCACAGGTCAGGAGTACCAGCAGGCTCAGCTAGATCCCCTGCTCAGGGTCTCTGGGCAGACATCAAGGTGTCGGTCAGGCTGTATTCCTTCCTGGAACATGGAGACTTCTTCCAAGTTTGTGTAAATGTTGGAAGAATTAGTTCCTTGTGGGCTTACAATGAGGAGTCCAGGTTTTCTGCTGATTGCTGGGGGAGGCAGCTCTCAGGGTATAGGGACCCCCAGGTTTCTCTCCACATGCGCCCCCTCCTAGGCCCCACACAAAGTGCCTGCCTACCTCCTCCAGACAAGTGAGACTCTCCCCCAAGACTACTAAGACAGAGTCTTACATAAATGTGACATAATCATGGGTGTGACAGCTCACAACTTTGCTATATAATCTAATCAAGGGAGTGATGTCCTGTTAGCTACTGATTAGAAGCAAGTCATGGGCCAGGTGCAGTGGCTCACGCCTGTAATCTCAGCATTTTAGGAGGTCAAAGTGGGTGGATCACTTGAGTCCAGGAGTTCGAGACTAGTCTGGGCAACATAGTAGACCCCTGAGTCTACAAAAAAAATACAAATAATAATTGGCATGGTGGCACACCCTGTGGTCCCAGCTACTTGGGAGGCTGAAATGGGAGAATTTCTTGAGCCTAGGAGTTCCAGACTACAATGAGCTATGCTTGCATCACTACACTCCAGCCTGGGAGACAGAGTGAGACCCTGTCTCAAAACTAGGGAGTGGGTGGGAAATGGCGTGGATGGAGTCCTGGCTCACACTCAAAGGAGGCAGGGCAGGTGTATTACTCAGGTGTTACACCAGGTGGCAAAGGTGAGAATACTCTTAATTATTTTTTGTGGTGTGTATGGATTTCACTATCCATTTTAAGATGGAATATTAGAGGCACGGAGGCACAAAAGTAATTCAATTACTCAAATTATGTCCCTGAACCTTTTCATCTTCAAGGATCATGCTTGGATTATGTCATGATAATATTAGAGGCACAGAGGCACAAAAATCCATTTCAAGTATATAGTTGGTCAATGACAAAGCAAGGGCTAGCCCCAAGGTCTTATAAAAGGAAAAAGTTTATGAAACAATTAGCTTTGTTGCTTAGCTTTTAAAAGTTATAGTCGATTTAAATTCTTGGCTTTTTTGTTTTGAATTTTTAAAAATTGTTTTGATGCATGTATTTTCAGTTTGAGGAACTTCACTGAATGCCCAATATATTAAACATCCCCTTATGGTGGGCACAAATTAGGAAGTTTATAGAATGAGCATATTATTTTTAAAGAAACTGTGTTAGTCCATATTCACACTGCTATAAAGAACTACCTGAGACCAGGTAATTTATAAAGAAATGAGATTTAATTGACTCACAGTTCCTCAGGCTTAAGAGGAAGCATGACAAGGAGGCCTCGGGAAACTTACAATCATGGTAGAAGCAGAAGGGAAGAAAGCACCATCTTCACATGGTGGCAGGAGAGACAGCAAGCGAAGGGGAAAGTGCTGCACACTTTCAAAGAACCAGACGTCGAGAGAACTCACTCACTGTCACAAGAACAGCAAGGGAGAAGTCCGCCCCCCAAATCTAATCACCTCCCACCAGGTCCCTCTCCTGACACATGGGGATTACAATTAGAGATGAGATTTGGGTGGGCAGAGTCAAACCATATCAGGAATGTACACAACAAAAGTTTGCAATGAAGCTTTATGAAGATTTGGAAAGGCATAGATTCGATTTAGTAGGAACCCATATAACTCCCTGTAATGAACATATTCTCATTACTTCTCACACATATTATGTCCCTGAACCTTTTCATCTTCAAGGATCATGCTTGGATTATGTCATGATAAACAAAATATTCTTCAATTATAAGATAAAAGTGTCATCTGGCCTATTACAAGTGGCACTAACTCATAATTCAGTCAATTAAAAGACTTTTGCTTAGGGCATATATATCACAGGACAAAATCATGGTTGTATTGTTCCCAAGGGTGGAAAAGTAGGTTTTTGGTTGTTGTTTTACTTTGTTTTGTTTTGTTTTAAAATGAATGTCATGGATATTTGTGTCAGAAACCCTTGAAGATATTCTATTCTAAAAGAAAAATAAGACTCTGACTTAATCTTAAGAGCACAAGTTTTCATGCAACTTAAAACCCATGTATACTGTAACATAGTATAACAGGCATTTCTAAATGGCAATTAAAAACACTCATTTAAATATATTTTTTAAAAAATCTTAGCTTCTCCTCTATGCTGCCTAGTCCAAAATAAGAATTACAGGAGAATGCTGAGAATTAACAAAATAGCTAATTTTAGTTTAAAACGTAGTCTTTCATGCTTTGCAGAAAGTGTGGAATTGAAAAACCAAGCACATTATTTTGGAAGCATTTAAAAGAATGAATAGGAAGTTTTGTGTAAATGGTGGCAATTGTTCCAACCCACCTATAAATGCAGGAACAGAACTGAATACAGGAAGCAGCTAAACAAAGTCCATTCAGACTTATCCATCCCGCCCGTCTCCAGGAAGGCCACATGGCATGACAGCTGGTGGGACATGAGCACTGAGAGAAGCCACAGAGGGGCCACATCAAACATTTCAAGAACCCATCAGGAATGGTGGGCTCTGTGTGTCGTATTCAAAATCAGGTGAACACTGCACACAGAGCCATGGATTGAGAAGAAGCTACAGGTTAAACCACTGCCCTAAAATCATCCAACTGTGATTGAAACAAAAAAGCCTCAGAATATTAGAGCTATAAGGAACCTTAGATATTCTCAAATAAATGAGTGCATTTACATTTTTTTGTGAAACATTTAACCAAGTTTGAAAATGGCATATTAGGAGATATGATTTAAATTGTATTTTTTGTGTTTATACTTTATTTTAGAATAACCTTTTATTAAGCTATATTTCTAACTTTCAATGCTGTTTATATTTCAGAGATACTTATTGTATCAATGCATCTCAGATTTTGCAATATTTTAGGGTTTGCTCAAAGCCTTTACTTTTTAAGAGATGATCTGATACTGCTCCTGTATCTGAAATCAGACAGATGACTAGCGACATAAAAGAATGTTACTTTCAAAGCATAGATCTCCTTGGGATCTAATTATTTGTGAGTGCTCCTCAGATCCCTCAGGAAAAGAAACTGCTGACATCCTGGAGAAGAAACAGGTGGAGCTCAGGCTGTCCTGCTCTCCTTTGCAGGTACATTCTTTTAACAAATGAAAGGCAAGCAGACCACAAATTAGTCTTCATCTCCCCAAAACTTACCAAAAGAAATAGCGGAACTCATGGCAAACTATATACACACACAAGCACATGCACAAACCCCAGGCTTCCTGTAAGCTGCCCAAATCTAAAGGGATCTTTAAAATACAGCCCCTTTAAGAAGTTATCATCCTGGGTATAACACTGATCTACATTTTCACTCTTCTCTCCAATGCATCTCAAGGAAAGCAAAATGCCAGTGCTCTTAGAAGACTCGTGATCATTCTTGGTCTTTCCAGAAGGTACAAATTACCTTTTTGCCACAATAATCAGTTTTGGGGCATGTGCAGCTGATTTCTCAGGTTCTAAGCACCCCTAGTGCTAACAAACCAATAGTCAGAGCCAAGTCTGATCAGCATTAAGACCTCTATATTCCCAATGCACACTATATACACTTAAAAAAGATGTGCTCTGGCCTGGCAGGCTTCCCTTGTTATAAATACTAGAATAAAATGAATCAGATATTCAAGGACACTAACAGAAAATCTAACTGATTATATTCTTTCCTTTCAATCTTAATTCTTATCTGTATTCTCTTAAGGAAATCTAAACTAACTCCTACATTCCCTGAGAGAGGATCTAGACACGTTTGTGAGCTTGAGGCATTTTGGGTGTTGCATGAGCACTGGGAAAATCAGTCATGGTGATCAATGGCTCCCTTGAGTCCTGTGTATATGTCATGCCATGTACATTGTGCATATTAGCTAATTTAACCCCTACAGTGACCCTAAGAGCAGAAGTTCTAAGAGTATGTCCATGGATCCCTGGGGTTCCCAAGGCACATTAATTTTTTTATTATTTTATTTTAATATTGTATAACTTCTATAATATTTTAATAACATTTTATATGTATTTAAATAACACTGTTTTTAATCATTTTACTTTTTACTTCTTATAACTTTACTATAATACTACTAAGACATTATTTGCCTTTCTCACCACACTGAGATTATTTTTATAAGTTCCATGAATTTTTTTTTAATTAATTAATTTTTTACTACATTTTAAGTTCTGGGATACATGGGCAGGATGTGCAGGTTTGTTACATAGGTATACACATGCCATGGTGGTTTGCAGCACCCATCAACCCGTCATCTATATTAGGTATTTCCCCTAATGCTATCCCTCCCCTTGCCTCCACCCCGTGATGGGCCCCAGAGTATGATGTTCCCCTCCCTGTGTCCATGCGTTCTCATTGTTCAAATCCCACTGATGAGTGAGAACATGTGGTGTTTGATTTTCTGTTCCGGTGTTAGTTTGCTGAGAATGATATTTTCCAGCTTCATCCATGTCCCTGCAAAGGACAAGAACTCATCCTTTTTATGGCTGCATAGTATTCCATGGTGTATATGTGCCACATTTTCTTCATCCAATCTACCATTGATGGGCATTTGTGTTCCAAGTTTTTGCTATTGCAAACTGTGCTGCAATAAAAATATGCATGCATGTGTCTTTACAGTAGAACTATTTATAATCTTTTGGGTATATACCCAGGATTGAGATTTCTGGGTCAAATGGTATTTCTGGTTCTAGATCCTTGAAAAATTGCCACACTGTCTTCCACAATGGTTGAACTAATTTATACTCCCACGAACAGTGTAAAAGTGTCTCTATTTCTCCACATCCTCTCCAGCATCTGTTGTTTCCTGACAATTTAATGATTGCCATTCTAACTGGCATAAGATGGTATCTCTTTGTCGATTCGATTTGCATTTCGCTAATGACCAGTGATAATGAGCTCTTTTTCATATGTTCATTGGTGGCATAAATGTCTTTTTTTGAGAAGTGTCTGTTCATATCTTTTTTTTGATAGAGTTGTTTGTTTATTTTCTTGTATATGTGTTTAAGTTCCTTGTAGATTCTGGATATTAGTCCTTTGTCAGATGGATAGATTGCAAAATTTGTCTCCCATTCTGTAGGTTGCCTGTTCACTCTGATGATAGTTTCTTTTGCTGTGCAGAAATCTCTTAAGTTTAATTAGATCCCATTTGTCAACTTTGGCTTTTGTTGCAATTGCATTTGGTGTTTTAGTCATGAAGTCTTTGCCTATGCCTGTGTACTGAATGGTACTGCCTACGTTTTTATGATTTTAGGTCTTACATTTATGTCTTTAATCCATCTTGAGTTAATTTTTGAATAAGTTGTAAGGAAAATGTACAGTTTCAGTGTTCTGCATATGGCTAACCAGTTTTCCTCACACCATTTATTAAATAGGGAGTCCTCTTCCAATTGCTTGTTTTTGTTATGTTTGTCAAAGATCAGATGGTTTCAAATGTGTGGTGTTATTTCTGAGGCCTCTGTTCTGTTCCATTGGTCTATATATCTGTTTTGGTACCAGTACCATGCTGTTTGGTTACTGTAGCCTTGTTTTATAGTTTGAAATCAGGTAGCATGATGCCTCTAGCTTTGTTCTTTTTGCTTAGAATTGTCTCGGCTATATGAGCTCTTTTATGGTTCCATATGAAATTTAAGTAGTTTTTCTAATTCTGTGAAGAAAGTCAATGGTAGCTGGATGGTAACAGCACTGAATCTATGTAATACTTTGGGCAGTGTGGCCATTTTCACGTTATTGATTTTTCCTATCCATGAGCATGGAATATTTTTCCATTTGTTTGTGTCCTCTCTTATTTCCTTGAGCAGTGGTTCCTAGTTCTCCTTTAAGAGGTCTTTTACATCCCTTGTAAGTTATATTCCTACGTATTTTATTCTCTTTATAGCAACTATGAATGAGCGTTCACTCATGATTTGGCTCTCTATTTGTCTATGATTGATGTATAGGAATGCTTGTGTTTTCTGCACATTAATTTTGTATCCTGACACTTTGCTGCAAGTTGCTTATCAGC
The DNA here is from genome assembly GCF_049354715.1 of Callithrix jacchus. NCBI lineage: Eukaryota > Metazoa > Chordata > Mammalia > Primates > Cebidae > Callithrix > Callithrix jacchus. The sequence continues at coordinate 51,305,025 of NC_133514.1, read as the reverse complement.
TTAAGGAGTTTTTGGACTGAGATGATGGGGTTTTCTAAATATACAGTCATGTCATCTGCAGAGACAATTTGACTTCCTCTCTTCCTATTTAAATACCCTTTATTTCTTTCTCTTGCCTGATTGACCTGGCCAGGACTTCCATATTATGTTGAATAAGAATGATGAGAGAGGGAATCCTTGTCTTGTGCCCATTTTCAATGGGAATGCTTCCAGCTTATGCCCATTCAGTATGATATTAGCTGTGGGTTTGTCATAAATAGCTCTGATTAGAGATATGTTCCATCAGTACCTAGTTTATTGCGTGTTTTTAGCATAAAGGGTGTTGAATTTTATCAAAGGCTTTTTCCGCATCCATTGAGATAATCATGTGGTTTTTGTCATTGGTTTTGTTTATTCAATGGATTATTTTTATTGATTTGCACATGTTGACCAGCCTTGCATCCCAGGGATGAAGCCAACTTGATCATGGTGCACAAGCTTTTTGATGTGCTGCTGGATTCAGTTTACCAGTATCTTATTGAGGATTTTGGTATAGATGTTCATCAGGTATATTGGCCTAAATTTTTCTTTGTGTGTGTGTGGTTTCTGCCAGGTTTTGGTATCAGGATAATGCTGTCCTCATGAAATCAGTTAGGGAGTTTTCTATGATTTCTATCATTTGAAATAGTTTCAGAAGGAATGGTATCAGCTTCTCTTTGTACCTCTGGTAGAATTTGGCTGTAAATCTATCTGGACCTAGGCTTTTTTTGGTTGGTAGGCTATTAATTACTGCCTCAATTTCAGACCTTGCTATTGGTCTATTCAGAGATTTGACTTCTTCCTGGCTGAGTCTTGAGAGGGTTTATGTGCCAGGGAATTATCCATTTCTTCTAGATTTTCTGGTATATTTGCATAGAAGTGTTTATAGTATTCTGTGATGGTAGTTTGTATTTCTGTGGGATCAGTGGTGATTTCCCCTTTATCATTTGTTATTGTGTCTATTTGATTCTTCTCTCTTTTAATCTTTATTAGTCTGACTAGCAGTCTATCTATTTTGTCAGTCCTTTCAAAAAAAAACCGCTCCTGGATTCATTGATTTTTGGAAGGGTTTTTTTGTGTCTCTATCTCCTTCAGTTCTGCTCTGATCTTAGTTATTTCTTGTCTTCTGCTAGCTTTTGAATGTTTGCTCTTGGTTCTCTAGTTCTTTTAATTGTGATGTCAGGGTGTCAGTTTTAGTTCTTTCCCACTTTCTCTTGTGAGCATTTAGTGCTACAAATTTCCCTCTACACACTGCTTTAGCTGTGTCCCAGAGATCCTGGTAAGTTGTGTCTTTGTTCTCACTAGTTTCAAAGAGCATCTTTATATCTGCGTAAATTTCGTTATTTACCCAGTAGTCATTCGGGAGCAGGTTGTTCAGTTTCCATGTAGTTACACAGTTTTGAGTGAGTGTCTTAATCCTGATTTCTAATTTGATGGCTGTGGTCTGAGAGATGGTTTGTTATGATTTTTGTTCTTTCATATTTGCTGAGGAGTGTTTTACTTTCAATTAAGTGTTCAATTTTAGAATAAGTGCTATGTGGTGCTTAGAAGAATGTATATTCTGTTGATTTGGGGTAAAGAGTTCTGTAGATATCTATTAGGTCTGCCTGGTTCAGAGGTGAGTTTAAGTCCTGAATATCCTTTTTAATTTTCTGTCTCATTAATCATCTAATATTGACAGTGGGGTGTAAAGTCTTCCACTATTATTGTGTGGGAGTCTAAGTCTCTTTGTAGACCTCTAAGAACTTGCTTTATGAATTTGCTCCTGTATTGGGTGCTTATATTTAGTATAGATAGTTCTTGTTGCATTGATCCTTTTAATATTGTGTAATGCCCTTCTTTGTCTTTTTTTATATTTGTTAGTTTAAAGTCTGTTTTATCAGAGACTAAGATTGCAACACATGCTTTTTTTTTTTTTTCTTTCCATTGGCTTGGTAAATATTCCTCTATGCATTTATTTTTGAGCCTTTGTGTGTCTTTGCACGAGACACATTTCCTCAATACAGCACATCAGCGTCTTGATACTTTATCCAATTTGCCAGTCTATGTCTTGTAATTGGGGCATTTAGCCCCTTTACATTTAGGTTAATATTGTTATGTGTGAATTTGATCCTGTTATCATGATGCTAGGTGGTTGTTTTGCACATTAGTTAATGCAGTTTCTTCACAGTTTCAATGGTCTTTATATTCTGGTGTTTTTGCAGTGGCTGGTACCAGTTTTTCCTTTCCATATTTAATGCTTCCTTCAGCAGCTCTTGTAAGGCAAACCTGGTGACAACAAAATTTCTCAGCATTTGCTTCTCTGGAAAGGATTTTATTTCTCTTTCACTTATGAAGCTTAGTTTGGCTGGATATGAAATTCTGGGTTGAAAATTCTTTTCTTCAAGAATGTTGAATATTGGCCCCCACTCTCTTCTGGCCTGTAGGGTTTCTGCAGAGAGATCCGCTGTTAGTCTGATGGGCTTCCCTTTGTGGGTAACCTGACCTTTCTCTCTGGCTGACCTTAACATTTTTTCCTTTGTTTCAATCTTGGTGAATCTTGCAATTATGGTCTCGGGGTTGCTCTTCTCAATGAGTATCTTAATGGTGTTCTCTGTATCTCCCAAGTTTGAATGTTGGCCTGTCTTGCTAGGTTGGAGAAGTTCTCCTGGATAATATCCTAAAGTGTTTCCCCACCTGGTTCCATTCTCCCCATCACTTTCAGGTACACCAATCAATCATAGGTTTGGTCTTTTCACATAGTCCCATATTTCTTGGAGGCTTTGTTCATTCCTTTTCATTCCTTTTTCTCTAATCTTGTCTTCATGCTTTATTTCATTAAGTTGATCTAAATCTCTGATATGCTTTCTTCTGCTTGATTGATTTGACTATTGATACTTGTGTATGCTTCACAAAGTTCTCATGCTGTGTTTTTCAGCTTCATCGGGTCATTTATGTTCTTTTAAACTGGTTATTCTAGTTAGAAGTTCCTGTAACCTTTTGTCAAGGTTCTCAGTCTCCTTGCATTGGGTTAGAACATGCTCCTTTAGCTCAGAGGAGTTTGTTATTACCCACCTTCTGACACTTACTTCTGTCACTTTGTCAAACTCTTTCTCTGTCCAGTTTTGTTCCCTTGCTGGTGAGGAGTTGTGATCCTTTGGAAGAGAAGAGACATTCTGATTTCTGGAATATTCAGCATTTTTGCACTTTTTTTTCCTCATCTTCACAGATTTATCTACCTTTGATCTTGGATGCTGATGATCTTTGAATGGGGTTTTTGTGTGGGCATCCTTTTTGTTGATGTTGATGTTATTGGTTTCTGTTTGTTAGTTTTTCTTCTAACAGTCAGGCCTCTCTTCTGCAGGTCGGCTGGAGTTTGCTGGAGGTCCACTCCAGACCCATTTGCCTGGCTATCACCAGCAGAGGCTGCAGAATGGCAAATTTTACTGTCTGCTCCTTCCTCTGGAAGCTTTATCACTGAGGGGCCCCCGCCAGATACCAGCCAGAGCTCTCCTGTATGAGTTGTCTGTTGACCACTGCTGGAGGAGTCTCCTGGTCAGGAGGCACAGGGGTCAGCTACCCACTTGAGGATGCAGTCTGTCCCTCAGCAGAGCTCAATGCTATGCTGGGAGATCTGCTCTCTCTTCAGAGCCAGCAGGCAGAACATTTAGGTCTGCTGAAGCTGCACCCACAGCCACCCCTTCCACCAGGTGCCCTGTCCCAGGGAGATTGGAGTTTTATCTATAAACCCCTGGCTGTGGCTGCTGCCTTTCTTTCAGAGATGCCCTGCCCATAGAGGAGGAGGCTAGAGAGGCAGTCTGGCTACAGTGGCTTTGCTGTGCTGCAGTGGGTTCTGCCCAGCTCAAACTTCCAAAAGGCTTCGTTTACACTGTGAGGGGAAAACAGCCTACTTAAGCCTCGGTAATGGTGGACACCCCTCCTCCAACCAAGTTGAAGTGTCCTAGGTCAACTTCAGACTGCTGTGCTGGCAGAGAGCATTTCCAGCCAGTGGATCTTAGCTTGCTGGGCTCTGTGGGGATGGGACCCACTGAGCAAGACCACTAGGTTCCCTGGCTTCCACCCCTTTCCAGGGGAGTGAGTGGTTCTGTCTTGCTGGGGTTCCAGGTGTCACTCTGGTATTAATAAAAACTGCTGGTAGTTCAGCATCTACTCAAACAGCCCCCCAGTTTTGAGCTTGAAACCCAGGGCTCTGCTGGTATAGGCATTCGGGGGAATCTCCTAATCTGAGAGCTGAAAAAACTGCAGGAAAAGCACAGCATCTGGACCAGATAGCACCTTCCCTCACAACATAGTCGCTTATAGCTTCCTTTGGCTAGAGGAGGAAGTTCCCTGACCTCTTGCACTTCCCAGGTGAGGCGGCACCCCCACCCTGCTTTGGCTCACCCTCTGTGGGCTGCATCCACTGTCTAACCAGTCCCAATGAGATGAACCTGTACCTCAGTTGGAAATGCAGAAATCACCTGCCTTCTCCATTGTTCTAAGAGCTGCAGGCCAGAGCTGTTCCTATTCAGCCATCTTGCCCAGAACCTGTTCGCTGCACTGACGTTTGCACCAATGGTCCACAAGCAATGCTGAAGTAAATTGCTGATGCCTTAGCATGAATCAGCGCAGAGGCATGAAACCATATGGGTCATTGGATTCTTCACTACCACAATTGAAAACGAAGTTAGTTTTATTTAAGAAAGTTTTTGATGAAGCGTAACAATTTTTAATTTTATTAAATCTCCACCATTGAGTACCCATCTTTTTATTATTCTTTGAGACAAATGGGAAGTTTGCAAGAAGCACTTCTGCTGCATGTGGAAGAAAACCATTATCTTAAGAAAAACATTTGTACAGTTATCTGAGTTGTGAGCTGACCCAACTTCTACTTTCACGTGATGCCATTTTTATAGTACTTGTGAGAATGATAACATATCAATTATGATTATTCAGATTGGTGTCTGGAAGCCATTTTCTTGAAAATAAAGTAAGCATGTAACTTTAAGAAAAACAACTATTTGTTTCCAATTAAAAATTAGACCTTTAAAGTAAGAAAAAATTTAAAAATTAGAAAACTGTATCTATCAGTGAGCTCAACATCTTTCCAATCTTTTTTGCTTGTTTTTTGTTTGTTTGTTTTTGAGATGAAGTTTTGCCTTTGTTGCCCAGGCTGGAGTGCAATGCGTGATCAATGCAACCTCTGCCTTCCAGGTTTAAGCAATTCCCCTGCCTCAGCCTCCCGAGTAGCTGGGGTTACAGGCATGCAACACCACACCTGGCTAATTTTGTATTTTCAGTAGAGTTGGGGTTTCTCCACGTTGGTCAGGCTGATCTTGAACTCCCAGTCTCTGGTGATCCACCTGCTTCAACCTCCCAAAGTGCTGGGATTATAGGCATGAGCCACCACACCCGGCCCATCTTTCCAATCTTAAAGGCTTTTTGATGAGGTCAGTGAAAGTGGTAACAAATATAGGGATTTAGGTTATCATGGAATAAAATAGAAAAACATTTAGAAGATTCACATAGCTCAGGGAATCCATGGAAGATGCTACAAAATCATTCAAGGTGAAAGATCCATTCAAAGTGCAAGCTAGACTAATGGATCCAATGTAATCAAATATGAAACGTTCCTTGATACGGTTTCATATTATACATTGTAACTAGCCTTTGGGAAACTACAACTTGTGGAATTTTGGTGCAGTATCGAAGAAGAATACCCACAACCTGCTTGAAAGCTATTAAAATATTCCTCTCTTTTCCAACTATGTATCTGTGTGAGGCCAGATTTTCATGATGTGCTTTAGCCAAAATGACAAAGCACAAGATTGAATGCAGAAGCAGATACAAATCCAGAATATGTTTTCTATTACTAAAAAGACATTAATGATAAGAAAGAGATTTGGAGAATGTCAAACAATGCCACTGTTCTCACTGAAGTATTCTTTGTTTTGGAAAATATAGTTACTTTTCATTAAAAATTATATTGTTTGAAAAAACCATATCATTTACACAGGCGACAAGGTGAATCAAATTCTACCACTGGAAATTTTAAAAAATTATATTGTTTGTTTTAAATAAACATATTAGAGGTAATTTAGAGCTTCTTATTTCTACTTTCTAATACAGTAAATTAATATGGACTTTTTGGGGTCCTCAATAATATTTAAAGGAGTCAACAGGTCCTGCAACCAAAAATGTTGAGAGCTGCTGGACAATATCACGGTGGAATCCCATTTGCCTGTCAAAATCCAGGCTGGTAGTAGAAACGTGGGTTGAAGAAAGTTGAGCAAGTTAGGGAATCATAAATTGATCATATGTTCACACTTTAATCTCTTTCCTTTAAAGAAAAATATGCAAACATAGATTTCTGCCACTCTTTTGATCGAAGGATAAAACAATTTCTTTAAGTGTGTGTCTGCCTTTTGGAGTTTTGCAGGGTCTTTCTTGCATAAACTATGTCCATAAAGCAATATCTAAGATTCCTAATTTTTTTAGTGAAGAAAGATGTTTAAAACACTGTGGAAATCAACCCAAATAAAGGCCCTTTCTAGGTTTTCAACTATTTTACACTATTTGTTCCAATTTTTAAACTGTAATGTCACTTATAGCTAGTTCAGCATACAATTTTTAACCCATCACTTATACTCTCTTTTCCAAACATCCAACTTAAACTTCATAAAAGTAGCAACTCTCTACATGCAGACATTTTGAGGAGTTACAGGATATGTAAAATATTTTACACTGAATTTCAACAAGCAGACATACATTTGGAAATAAACGCAATGATAACGGTAAGCATACATTCTTTGGGAGGAATTACTATGGTTGACTTAAAATGCACTTTGGTAAAGCATAAAATTTGTAAGAATTTTTAAGAATTTCTTATGATAAGGGAAATTGACCATGTTTACAGATTGGAAAACCTGTAGTTGCGGCTATTCTAAAATTTTATGTAATCTCTTTTATGCATGCATCTTAGTTTTTCACTTTAACTTTGACTAACCCAGGTCCACTCCAGAATTGACTGGAGATGCTGATTTAACCCGGGGTTCTAAGCTGAATTGGAAAACATTCATCTAGTTACTCAAGAGGCAACCAGTCTTATAAAAGTAGAGACTGAACAGACAAATAAGTCTAGTTCTTGAAAAGTAAATTTCTATGCGGCTCCATTTTTTGAAATAGTAAGGAATCATCCTTTGTATTCTAAGATGATTATCTGCTATCTGTCTTCTCTTGTTCTCAACCAAATACCTGAAAGATTTCCATAAGTTTGTGGTTCGGGGATGGAAAAAAGATAATGTGCTTCAAGTAAAATAATAGCTAATTTTAAAAAAATTCTAATTGGGTGACTCAAATGGATTAGCACATTTTATTCTCATACCACAAAACAAAATTAACTCAATCCCCTCAGTCACATAACCTCCCCACTTCCTGAAATGATAGCACTGTTCCAACAAAGAAATAGGCAGAAATCAACCCAAATAAAGGCCCTTTCCAGGTTTTTCAAAAAGAACAGCATGGCTGCATTGCAGTCGGCTGCTCCCTTAGAAGATTCTCCCCTTCTACGTAAGCAAGCTGACTGGAAAAGCTCTTGTTGTCCAAGCTGCTTCCAACACAAATTTCTAAAAAATAAATACCCCTTTTAGAGAATTTTCTTCTGAAGGAAACCTTATGCATAGACAGTAATATGAAAACTTCAGTGAACAGGTCCAGAAGTTAATCAAAACAAGATTAGATCACAGACTTTCTTTCTTGTTAGTTGAGTTGAGAAATGCCTTAGACATTTTGAAGTCCTTCATGAATGCAATGCTTTACCTCTTGATTTTTTACTCTTTCCAAGATTAAAGTTAGTGATATATTTAATTCAGGATTTAGGCAAACTGAAGGTGAAAGGCAATAACCAGGTAAATTCATTTAAAATTAAATTGCGATATTTTGTAAGTAATTTTTAGTTTAGTTCTCACTTCTGTTTCCTTTTTTTTTAATTAAAGCTGAATATCTTTCAGACATCTGAGAAATGTGGAACATTATTTGGCATTTTGCAACTTCACACACACTGGAGACAGCACCTTACATTTCTCAAATGATACATTCTGGAATTGTTTTTTAACCTCAGCATATTTGTTGGTGTCCTAATTCTGGTGACGTTACCTAGAAGTGACTATGAAGAACACACTCTGTAGATTGACTAATTGGAGATAGCCTGCTCTTTGAACTTTACCCATAGAACAGCATAGTAATTACAATTACAATTCATAGCATCATGTTCCAGAAGAGAAGGAAGTCTCTGAACACACATGAGTATCCCCTCACCAATCATAAACTATCACCAAAAGCATAAAATCATGAATTTTAAGCCAATAATTGGTGCTAAATGTAATCTAGATGAGTCCTAAAAAAATCTCTCAGATGAAAAGAAAATTGAGCAGCACTATATACAATTGTTCTTAAAAGAGTATAATAATAATTTTTCTTCTGAAAATACAAAGTAAATTGTTTTAAAATAAATGAATAGAGTATTTCACACATAGGTTTATAAAGTACAATAGTTTGAATTGTATTTTCAAATACGCTGTCACCTAGAAAATTGATATGTGACCATTTCAACTCCAGCAACCCAAACGTGGGTTTTAGTGCAGCATTAAAAGAATTACAATGGGAACTCTAATAATGACTTTCAGGCACTCTCAGATAGCTGGAAATGTGAATTTCAGGCTAGAAGGGGGAGAAGTGAGAAGGAAGCAGTCGAGAGAACTGAAGAGGTAATTTCTTCAGATTCACTGCTCAGCACTTTCACAGAAATCAGCATTTGTTAGCTCCTCTCCTTTCCTGATCCAACATTATCCACCTTTCTCATGCTTACATCAGCAACTAAACACATAACCTCTTAGTGTCCTGTTTGTAATCCATTATTTAATGATTTTATGCATAATCCATCACTACCATTGCCTCCTTGCTCACAGTACTACTGCATATGCAAGCAGTACTAAACAAGGAAGTATATAAGGAACGACGACAAGAAAATGTTATTTATCTTAAGCAATAAAAAGGGCCCTATGTGTATCCACTGGTTGACCATCTGGGGGTGACCCAGGTTGCAAAAAAGTGCGTTATTTGAAAGGCAATTTTGCATTGTCAAAAGTGTATAGACCGACAGACATGGATTTACTTGGACTTTTGGCAAATTAATTAACCTCCACCATGCTCAATTTCCTCATTGGTGAAATAGCTACTTTCATACTCTCCTAGTTAGAATATTGTGAGCATTCAAGAAGATATATGTAAAAATATGGCACAGTGCCTAATCCATCCACAGCAGTGACTCAATAGATCATAACTGAAACAGCGAGTGTCCATAAGAAAATCATTTCCTTAGAAATTCTTCTAAGCCTAAAAACAAAACTTGCATTTAAAGTAGATAAACTGATGACTTCTCTAGTACAGAGTTTTTCTAACAGTGGTCTGAGTCTGTTAGTTTTCCATATTAAAGATTTCTTGGAGGGAAAAATGCAGCTGAAGACTTTATATGGTCATGTAAGTTTTAGACGTTGTAGGTTAACAAAGACCAGTATTTCCTTACTAGATATTTCTTTAAGATTTAATGTGCTGATGAGCACTGAAAATGTCCAAGAGAGTAATATAGTGTGAAGCACACCCCAAAAACCTATTCAATACCAGAATTGTTTTAGGGAGTACAGTATGAGACCGGTGCTTTATGGAAAAAATACTGGAAATTGATGCCACAAAGGTGCAAGTAATCATAAAAAATTAGTTTGACAATAAGTGGGAATAAAATAATAAATGTTAGCATGAATCTCAGAATTCTTCTCTGATAATTAGCGACTCTGCAAACCTCTTTCTGACTTTTTATTTGTATAGTCTAAGTACATACCTAAAAATTCAAACATCCGTTGTCTGGAAGCAGCCATGGGTTATGCTAGGCCTTGTCTCAGAAACTGTTGCCAGCACAGCTTTAGGGCTTGGTGATGCCATTAGTCAGTACTGAGCCACAAAAGCAGAAATCTGATCTCCAAAGGGGCCATGCAGGGTGGGCCAGAGCAATGCAAGGTTTCAGTAGAAATAAACTCAATTCCCTTCTGCTCAATTCTGTACAAAACGTTGTTACCTAAGCCCAAAATTTACATTTTCTATATTCAAAGCCTTACGAAGTCATATAAAAACACATCCCTTGGTTTCTGCTTCTAATTCTGCCTCCAATAAAGAAGAAAAGTCAAGGGGACCAAATGGGGAACAAACTCTAGGCCACCCTTGATAGGAAAACTATTGCATGTCATAGTTCAGGCAAAATCCAAGACTCTCAAGTCATGCAAACAAGTACTAGGTGAGTCACTGCTCCACAAATTGCAGTAATCACCAAATCCCAAACCCCACCTTATCTTGCTAAATTTGAGCAGATAGTACCAAGAATATGCATGGAGAAAGTGCATTTAGCATGTGCAAAAGCATTAATAGGTGAAGATAGCTCCATAATTGTTACTTAAGGGACACTGTGAGCTACATCTCCCCCAGAAATATCTCATCTTAAAGCTTATGACTGGCAATCTTTCATTCTTTTAAGTTTTTAACCCTGAGCACAAAACTGCAAATATCCCTTTGAGGGATAGCACATGACCCTGTGTATTTCACATGGAACAAGTGCTCATTGAGCAGGCACTGTAATGCTGGGCACTGTTCCAGATGCTACTGATACAGCAAATAATCAAACAAACTAAAGTCTCTGCCCCCTTAAGAATTTATACTCGACCATGTCATGGCTATCAACAATAGAATGTCTCTGATGTTCTTTTTGATATTATAACCTACTTGGAACCAGGTTAGAATTTGTTTATCAAAGCAAGTTCAAGAGATGATGAACACTGCCCAGGTAGAGCAGGCCAAAACATAGTCATTATGACTTTCAGGAAAGGATGAAGTCTAAGACCCTGGGCACTGAATCCCTAGGGGTGTGTGTGTGTGTTTGTGTTTGTGTGTGTGTGTGTGTGTACATGCACACATACTCACACATACCATGTCTGGCATGGATAATGAAAGTAATCATGCAAAGAAAACTGAGGCAAGTTTGCCAACCTCAAGATTTATCCTAGGCCTGCCTCAAACAAAAATGATATAAGAAAGAAGAATACATTGATACCCACCAAAGTACTATGCCAAAGCAGCATTGCCATCTCTACTGTGAGTCTGATGAGTTTCATTAACTATTAACACAGGCTTTGCTAATTGCAAAGGGCATTTGGGGAATTCTAAGAGGGTACATACTTTTAATGGGAGAATAGAAATTCTGCATCTGACAACACAGTTTTAAAATAAGCTGGGGAAGCAAAGTGATGCAAAAGAAATGTGGCAGGCCCTTATGGAGTGTCCGCCTGGTTTAAAGAGAGCCCCTGAGCTCCTGCTTGGGCCCATGACCCTGGTCCCAGCACACCTGTCTGAACCGGGGGGGGCACCAGATCCCATATGAAAAAATTAGATTGTAATTCTTGGTAGTTTGTAATTAGAGCTATACAACCTTAATTTAGTGTATAATAGGCTTGTTTATCCAGAATATCTCACTAATTTCCCCAAAAAAACTTATGAAGGATTGCTGTCCCAATTTTAAAAACATAATATCGAAGATCATAGAATCATCTTCTCCTCTATCCCACAGGTGACCTGAAAAGCAACTCATAATAGAAATGGAAAGAAGTATGAAATAGGTGTAAAGAAACCGTTTGTGTACCTGATGGTTTTCCAAATACTGATTTTTATATCATGGAGAAGCTCTAGATTGTGTTTTCCAAAGATGGCTAAACCAGTATCATCTCCCATTCCCTATGCTCTTCTAAGACTTTGCCATTCATTTTCCCATTAAGATATAGAGTCCAGTTCACCTCCTTTTGAGTCTGGTTGGGCTTGTGACTCACTTGTAACCAAGAGAATGCAGCAGAATTAATGCCGTGTGACTTCTAAAGCTAGGTCACAAAAGGCAAGTCAGCTTCTGCCTTCTCAGCTGAGGCATTTACCTTTGGAGTTCTGCACCACTCTATGAAGAGTCTGACCATCTTAGACCACCTTGCTGTGAGGAGGCCCAAGGCACATGAAGAGGTCTGTAGATATTCCAGTGACAGCCCCAAATGAGGGTCTGCTGACAACCAGCATCAACCACAACACACACAGAGATGACAACATCTCCAGGACTCTAGTTCCCAAATGCCTTGCATATCCCCAGGCTCTGAATCCCCAAGCAGAGGGCCAGACATTGTGGCGCACAGGCAAACCATGCCATCCCTGTCATGTCCTGTCTGAATTCCTCAACCACAGTATTCAGGAGCATATAAAATGGTCATTCTATGCCACTACGTTTTGGAGTTGGTTTCCCAGCAACACAAAATGGAACAGAGGCTTAAGTTCACTCTTACCCTAAAATTCCAGGAGATCCTACTGTATTCTATTTTAGTCTTCTCTAGATGTTGAAGATTTCTACCATGTTGTGAGGATTTCTAGCACGTGCTGTCAAATCACTGAAACTAATATGAAAACTGGTGTTCAAAATGGGGTTGCAGAGAAAACGTGGATTGGGACCAGCAAGAAGTTATCGTCCTGGAATAGAGAGCCACAATGCACATTTGACAACAGCAGTATGTCCTGTTTCTTGGGAATCCAATGTCTTACTTCATCAGATAGTGAGATTTTAGAGGAAATCATCATTTTAAATGTCAGAGTATCAGATTGAGTTATTGATTTTTTATGGCTTTTAGTAAAGGTAAGAGACATGGCAAGCCTCAGTCCACGCTGCTCAGCGGAAGTCAACAGAAGAGGGAATAGAGGACAGCCCACACACACAGAGGGCCAAAGCACAGCATCCACTATTAGTCTGGCCAAACTGTGGTGGCCACAGGGGTGTGTGTGTGTGTGTGTGTGTGCGTGTGTGTGTGTGAGAGAGAAAGAGAGAGAGAGAGAGAGAGAGAGATCGAGATTGTGAACTGATTCAAAAACTGAAGATTACCGGCAACTGGAATGAGGATACATAGGAGGAGCCAGAACTGTTAGCAAGCCCTTCAGAATGTACCTCCTCCATCACCAAGTAAAAATGATGCCTCCCCTTGAAATATTCAATTGCCTGTGATGCAACATTTTGGCAAGACTCCAAAGCATATTTTGAGGAGAAATATACCCTGAAACCCATGCCAGTACTCCAATCCATAATATCCTGCTCATGCTCTGAGGTCATTAAGGAAAAAAAAAAAAAACACAAAAATGGGTGGAGCCCCAGAATTTCCTCTAAAAATCAGAATACTCACAGGTATGGCTTAGCCCTGGGAGTGTAGCCCAGCCAGGAGAGTCACAAAGATGTGTCAACAATATTCCTGACAGATACAGTTCTCAAAAATGAAACTGGCAGACAGCTGACCATGGTTTTACATGAATGGTCATGCAAGAAAAATCCCTCAAACTTACAGCCCCCTGAAATGTTTAAGCATATGTATAAACAATGTTGGTAATAGCTGAGAGCGACTAACACCTCCCTGTCCCACCTCCACAGAGAAAACTTCCCAGATGCTCTGGAAGAACAGTGGCCAAGCAAAATTCTCCCGGAGGGCAGAGTCTGCGACAGCATTTCTGGCTGGCCAGGTAATTTACTTTGTTACCAAATAGATTAATCAACAAATTAACATTTATGAGAGTCGTCAGTCCTTTCATGTACTTCATCATCCCTGTAGAAGCCTCCAGTCTCAAGCAACATGTGACATGATCTTGGTGATGTTATCATCTCTGTGTGTGTTGTGGTTGATGCTGGTTGTCAGCAGACCCTCATATTTTTTTTTTTTTTGAGATGGAGTTTCACTCTTGTCGCCCAGGCCAGAGTGCAATGGAGCTATCTCAGCTCACTGCAACCTCTGCCTCCTGTATTCAAGCAATTCTCCTGCCTCAGCCTACTGAGTAGCTGGGACTACAGGCACCTGTCACCATGCCCAGCTAATTTTTCCATTTTTAGTTGAGACTGGGTTTCACCATGTTGGCCAGGCTTGTCTCAAACCCCTGACCTTGGGTGATCCACCTGCCTCGGGCTCCCAAACTGCTGGGAATACAGGTGTGAGTCACTGGGCCAGGCCTATCAATTTAATTTTATTTTTTTTGAGACAGGATCTCATTCTATCACCCAGGCTGGGGTGCAGTGGCACAATCATAGCTCACTGCAGCCTTAAATTCCTGAGTTTAAAAGACCCACTCACCTCAGTCTCCAGAGTAACTGTGACTACAGGTACATGCCACCATCCTCAGTTAATTTTTTCTTTTTTAGTGGAGATAGGGTCTCACTATATTGCCCAGGCTGGTCTCAAACTCCTGGCCTAAAGTGATCCTTCCACCTCAGCCTCTCAAAATGCTAGGATTACAGATGTGAGCCATTGCACCCACTGTTTTTCCCATTTTGAAACTGTAAAAAATTAAAACAGAAATAGAGGTGAAATGGTCTCACCAGAGGTAACAGGCTCCAAGAACAGTGGCTTCAAAAAGTCCTCTCCAGATGAGACTTTTAATTTGTCTCCTTGTTGGGGGGGCAGTGAGTGTGTCTGCAGTTGTGCTTTTATCCTATTAGGTGGGATTCCTTTTGCTGTGTGGGATGACAGGTATGTGGCATTGAGAGACAGATGGTGGCAGTGTCTTGGGTACAGTTTCCTGGAGCTGAGAAGGAGATGTTTGTGCAAGATATGTATTAATGGAGTGAGCTCACAAGAAACCTGTAGGGGTTGGTGGGGGCCATATTGGGAAAGGGGGAAGAAAAGTGAAAAAGGACATGGTCTCCGATGTACTTGGGCTTCAGCCTAATCCCATGGGGCCTCTGGGGAATAAACTGTGTTACAGAGTCTGCCCAGTCTTGAGGCATGAATGCGGTGGTTTTTGTTTTTTTTCTTTTTTACACATAAGGCAGTCAGTTATTGCCCCAGGACTATAGGAGAGGATACAAAGAACCCAGGTCCCTTCAATGTGGAGGGACTTCCCCATTTCCTGGGGACACTGACTCCATTTTTCAGCCACCTGCCCAAGATGTCAGGGCCTGCACAAGGGACCAGAGGCAGATGAGGTAGACAATGGTGATGTCACAATGAGAAGTGAGAAATAATGGAGGCAGCTCCCTTCCCCACAGCAACCATCCAGAGAGGCTTGCAGGTCTCAGCTATCAGTAGCAGACCCTGGGATATCCAGGGCATCAGCACATAGAAGCAGTAAAAGGGTCTTCCCTCATAGTGACACATGTCATAGATTCAGATTTACACAAACAAAAGCTGAGCAAATCCTGAAAAGAGTCTCTGTTATTTTCAACAATATAATCATAGAGGAATTGTATTGATTTCCTTGTAAGTATTTACATTTTTCTCTCTCATTTAAAATGTCATATCAGGGTTTTGTTACCTCTTTCAAATTTTTAGAAGAGCATTTCCTGACCTCTACTAAAGTGACAGATTTCCATATCCATCTATCCTGCCAACATCAGGCATGTTCAGGTACTGGGAGAGGCAACAGGGATGGAGGTCCCATCACAGTGTGATGGGGATGTTCAACCTGCTCCTGTTCCTTGCACCATGCTCCATCCTGTTCTTGGCTCTTCCAGTCATCCATGCTCCTGCCTTCCCTGCAGGAAGCCTGATAATATCTCCCAGGGACACTGGCTCGACTTTTCAGCCACCTGCCCAAGATAGATGAGACCAGGGGCCAGTTGATGTGGACACTGATGATATTATAAAGAGAAGTAAGGACTAAGGCAGGCGACTTAGTCAGAAAGGTGATGTTCTGGGTTCTAAAGAAAGTAAGAAATACCAGGCCAGGCTGTGCTTTGCCTCTTGGCCTCTCTGTTTTCCTTCCTGACTTTTTTGAGCCACAGTGAATCTCTGAGCCTCAGTTTTGGCAGAAGGAAGTACCAGAAGGGAGCTGAGTTGTTGAACATTATGTGTGATCACGTAATAACTACAATCAGAAGAGAAACATGCAGAGTCCTGTAAAAAGAGAAATTTGTATTTGTGGACACCTGCTGGAAGCTAGGCACTTTCAAATAATTCCTGTCACCTAACTTAAGTATCATTACTTAAGTATTACTTAACTGAAGTATTATGCAGATAAATTGGTTAGAAAAGTGGCATGACTTATATGAGGCAACGTAACAGCTAGAATTTAAACGTAAGACTGCCTGATTCCAAATTCATACTCTTCTAGTACAAGGCCCTGCCCTCTTCTCTGGGCTGCACCGACATCAAAGATGAAAGGGAGGAGGCCATGAAGAACAAGAGCCCCCTTTACACACCAACCTAGTCATGGTCATGGTGGTGATGACTGAAAATGAAAAGGAACCAGGCTGAAAAATTCGTCTCTGAGGACCCAGAGTAATAAAATCCCAGGATAAGGAAGGCCTTTAGCAGATATACGGCCTGCTGTCCCATTCAGTCTGGAAAACACCTCCTCAGCATCCCTGCAGAGAGTCACCTGCTTTGCGTGAGGATTTCCAGTGGGAGGGGAGCCACTTCCCCAGGACGCCCTGATCCTAATGTCAGAAGGTGCTTTCTTAGGTTGAATCAAAATCTCTCTCCCTGTGTCTCCTCATTGCTTCCTGTTCTTTTCTCTGGAGCAACACAGTGTAAATAAGTTTATTTTCTTTTGTGCATGTCAGAATTTCATATTCAAAGGCCATCATCAGCTCTCTAGTTAGAAGGAGTCCAGGTTAAATACCCTCTTTTCTCTTAATGATCAAAGCTATGATACAGTTTTCTGACCTTCAACATCCTGGAGCCCAAGACTATTCTAATATGTCACAAATATCTCTAATAATACCTTGTGATAGTTGGCTTGGATAGAAGATAAACACTATTTCCATAATGATGAACATAAAACTTTTTAGATTTTTTTAATTTTCAGAGTTGACATTTTGAATTATTTACCTTCCTAAATCTAAAAATATTCCCTTTAGAACTCTTAATTTCTTTCCTATCACTTTATTGGCTTATCTGGTAGTCTTTCTTTAGGACTTGTACCCTATCATTTCTAGATTACCTAAAATACCTAATGCCATGTAAATGTTAGCAAAGAGTTGTTATACTGTATTGTTTAGAGAATAATGACAAGGAAACAAGTCTGTACCTGTTCAGCACAGATATAATCATCCCTTTTTTCCCAAACATTTTTGATCCACAGTTGGTTGAATCTGTGAATGTAAAACCCACAAGTATGGAGGGCTGACCAGATGTTACACATAATTTGACACATATTTGTTATATTTACAATATATAATCTAAAATGGAATATTTATTTGTTGCTCCAGATAGCCTCAAAATGCACCCCCAAAACTTATAAAATTTGTAGGAATTTATTGTTTATAGTGAGCATTTATCAAATTAACTGAATCATTAATTGTTATACTTTTCCATTTAAAAAACACAAAGCAGGTATTGATTTACTATCTTAATGAACTGCTTAGTTTATAATGAAGATCTTCTTGGCATTGCATGCTTAACCTATTGAGATTATTTGGAGAGTTATGAGCTTTGCAGGAGATATCCATCACTTATTATATATCTAGAATGGGTTACAATGAATTTCACCCTTGAAGATAAACATTTATGACTTTATTTTCAGTAGTGTAATAAAATAAGGACAAGGTAGAAATAGGAGGTTTGGTTTCACTACTGCCTGTGCCTCTAAATTGTTCTGCAAACTTTTCTGGGTCACTGTGCTTCCTGGCCTCAGTTCCCTATCTGTGGAATGAAGAAGGTGTCCTTAATGTACTTCCAAATCTAACATTCTAAAAGTGTAAGATGACATCCCTAGTCCTGTTACATAATTGTTATAACTATTACAGAATAATAGTGCAGAATAGGAAACATAAAAACCCTGCTTCTATAGACGAACTATGGAAATACCTCCTCAGTGGCATTTTAAAACCATCTGCACTTTACTAAGAAGACAGTACTTTGCACTATCTGTAGGCACAGCAACTAACAGCATGTCTGCCACATAGCACCAGCTGAATTCTTTCTTGATAAGTGAGCAAATGATTGTTATGTGAATGCATGTTTCCATTCCTCCTCATTATCCCACAACAGCTCCAAAGGGAATACAATAAATTCTATCCATGAATGAGCCCATCTCTCAGATGTTTTACCTTAATCTATTTCCTAATCTATCTCACAAAAATGATATCCTTGTGGAAAATATTTCAATAGATAAATAATATCCAACTGTGATTTAAATATTTTATAAAGCCAGCATGTAGTTTAAACCGTTGAGTTGCTGATTAGAGCAATCTTTTTAACTTGTTTTGGAGTGAAAATGCTTTCAAAATGCTTCTGTGAGAATCGGAGGGCTGAAAACATACGGACGATGTGGTGAAATTCAGTTCTTGTTCTTGGACTTAGCTGAGGACAGTTTTTAAAGGGATTTAATGTTTGACATTTCAGTAAGTTCAGCATAAATGCAGATGGTTGGAGCCCATCTTACACCCGAGGGTGTTCCTGCACATCTTTTAATGCCTTCACTTTGAAGCTGACCAGATCTCTTCTCACTGGCCTTGTGAGACGGGCTTTGCTGTCTCCACAGTCTCAGTTTTGAGTCCCAGCTCTACTACTGATTGGCTATATTTTCTCATCTATAAATTGTGTATAACCACAAATGATTATTATATGAGGTAATACCAATAAAATGCTTAGCATGGTATTTAACATATATTAATGGTTTTTATCAATATGTTTGCACAACTTATGATTATGGTAAAGCACATTATTAAATCCTTGGAATTATTTTCTAATCTGTGAAATAAGTTTAGATGATTACTAAAACCTCTAATTTTGAAATTTTGTGTCTACATCCTCTTTTTATAAATTGATATAACATCAAGTAGATTTTTTTGTCTGAGATGTAATTATTTTCACTGTATTTTCAAATATTCAACGGGAAAGACCACGGAGAAGTATTGCCCAAGTACGCTGAATCCCAAAAGCTGTGATCCAAAAAATGCTATGGAGATAAATATCTTGTAGTTGAATACTTAATAAAGAAATTGTAGCATATAGCACACTTAAAACACTATAGAAAAGTAGAGAAGCTAAAAGTGAACTGCCTCATGTGTGAATTCTATTGCTACTTGGAAATGCACCTAAGAAACATTACATGAAAAGAGCAAAATATCAAGGACTCTGAACCACTACTGTCCATAGAGAGCTGCCATGCCACATGTAGTTTATGCATTTCCATAGCTGCAGTGTTGCCTACAGCCCCACAAGGTGCATCATGCTTGGTGCCAACTGTAAATAGCAATGTCTTCAATCACACACCCATAAAAGCAAGGCGACTAAGTGTTCAGACCCCTCAGAGCTAAAGGCCTGGATTATGCCATTGGTCAAATCACCCACCAGCTGAAATGTTGGTTAGTGGTGAAGAATCTTGAATGGGCAGTAAGAAAGAAAATGATAAATACTAATTAGGATCCCAGGACCAGCTGCATGAGGGGAGCTTGTAGCTTGACTTACAGACCCCCTTTCAATCTTTACAAGAGACTGCAAATGACTCTCACCACTTTCTGGGAAAAAATAAGGTCATCTTGTTCTCTGGCCATTTAGTTTGTAAAAAACAGAGACATGCCCGGTTGCTCAAATCAATTCTCCAAATGTGGTACTCAAATAGCAGCACATTTTCTTACTGGATCTGTTTTCTGGATGATAATCTTCCCCCATTAAACAAACTTATTATAGACTGAAGTATGAAAATAAGGTACACTTTTTAGATCCTAAGTAAAAGTGAAGGAAATCTCATGCTTGCTGCCTGAAGCT
Organism: Callithrix jacchus; assembly: GCF_049354715.1. NCBI lineage: Eukaryota > Metazoa > Chordata > Mammalia > Primates > Cebidae > Callithrix > Callithrix jacchus. The sequence continues at coordinate 51,285,214 of NC_133514.1, read as the reverse complement.
CCAACCTGGATCTCCAGAGCTCCAAGGCTCCCCATCTGAGCTACCAGACTGTGGAGCACTTAAATTGGAAAATTGGAGAAGCACAGCCTTACGTGTTGGAGGTTTATGATTATGAAGAAAGAAAACTCAGTGGACATCTCTGAAGCTACACAGCCAGGCCTAGTGGATGAAATAGGCTCTGTACTGTCTGAGCCCCGCACAGCTCATGGCCTCTCCTCATCTTACTGGAACATGAGCACCCTTCATCAGCAGATGCCCACGACTGCCTCTCCACTGATGCTATTATTCCCATGATGCAGCTTCTCTGTCTCTGCCCTCTTCTCCATCCATATCTTTCCCTTCTCCCTCTTATGATACAACCCCTTAGTTTTGCTGATTGAGTCTTATGACACATCCCCTTGGTTTTTACCAGTTGACACATTGGACATTTTTTCAATGTAAAACATTGAAAAAAATTGGGTAAAATGTGTCCCTGCCCTTGGATTTACATTAGTTTCTGAAGTCAATCTTCCTGAAGTTATCAAGAATCTTTTATGACATTGAAAAACTGTCAGATGTGTCAACTGGTAACTACTCAATATGCAACCTCACTACAGAACAGCTGAAGCACCTTGTGAACAAACTGCATCTCATGCTCAGCCACTATTGGTTAATGTCCCAAGCTGAGCCAGTCAGTTTGGGTCAATGTACCTGTCCTTTGTGAGTATACAGCCTGTCTTGAGAAAAGACATTTGGCTTGCATAAGATTCCCAAAGGTTCCCGTGACATGCAGATGTGTCACCAGTATTGCTCTAGTGAAGAGTGCTTGAGTAAAGAGAGAGGCTTGTAACACCAGCTGCCATCTACATGCACAGTGCACCAGGCACTGTGCTGAAAACTTTACAGCCGTGATCTCATTTAATTTCTCTTAAACATTCAAGTTGTGATTGTGTCCTATTACATTTTATATTGTAAATATCATATCAAAAATATAATATTATATTTTTCCTGTGCAAAATATGTGTTATACATATTCCAATACAAAAACTTTCAAAAGCTTCCATAGCATCCTCAGGTTTCAATATAATTTTTTATTAAATACTCCCTTCTGCGTGAGACTCAGAAGAAATTTAATATTTCTTTCATCATACTCTGAGTCAGCTTAAATCACTATATTTCTCATTATTCCATTCCCACAGAAAAATACAAAGTAATGAAAATTGTCTTTCTAATTATTTCTCTCATTGAGGAACAATTTTCAAAGTTTCTATTCTTCTAGAATTCCGAGTTTTCAGTATTCAGGAGTATTTGCCCTTTTGATGTAAAATTTGTCCCCTTCGATACTTTTTTGTAAGTGAGCGCAAAATGCAACAATGATAGAGTTAATTTATTTTTATAGACCCACCAAAAGTCATCAGCAAACACTTAGTGACTTTCCATTGAGGACAATTCCATCAAAGTGTTGTTTCCAAACATCTTTAAAATACCCAGTGATTCCTCCAGGAGAATCTCTTATGAGACATAAAAACTACTGGCACAGAGAATAATTGAGTTTTACTTCTATCAATGAGCATTATCTAATGTTCCTTAGAGGTTTTATGAAACCAGGGAATCATCCATTCCCATCTGTGTTTATTCCTGAAAATTGTGGCCTTGGTGTTATACAGAGACCATGATTACACAGAGAAGGTCACAGGGGAGCAAACAAGACCTCACCCTGTGAGGGAGAGCCACGGCTCACTGCCACATGCACAGAGGATTAAAAGGCAACTGAGGAGACAAAATACTGAGATTTTTTAAAGAAGTACAAAAATAAGCTCATCCAATGATGAAGACAGGACAGCAAATGCCAAATTAGCTTAATTGATCAGGCAAAATTAGATGTTCACCTTGATGAACATAATTATTACAATTTGAAAACTGCAAATGACCTCAGGAAAAAAAATAACTAGAACCGCCTCATTCCCAGTTGAAGAAAAAAAAAAACAACAAGCAGAGTTACCCCCAGTTTAATGCAGAGCTGGTGATATGGTTTGGCTGTGTCCCCACCCAAATCTCACATTGAATTGTTACTACAAATCCCCATGAGTCAAAGGGGACCAGGGGGAGACAATTGAATCATGGGGGTGGTTTCCCCGATACTGTTCTTACAGTAGTGAATACGTCTCACAAGATCTGATGGTTTTATAAATTGTGTCCCCTGCACAAGCTCTCTTGCCTGTGGCCATATAAGATGTGCCTTTGCTTTTCCCCTTACCTTCCACCATGACTGTGAGGCCTCTCCAGTCATATGGAGCTGTGAATCCATGAAACCTCTTTCCTTTATAAATTACCCAATCTTGGGTATAAAGCAGCGTGAGAACAGACTAATACAGCTGGCAGTAGAATGGACGAGGCTCCCACTTGCACCTTTCTGCCTTCACGAGGCAGAACACACAACACTAGCACTTTTATACATTCGGGCAATTACATCCTAGCCCTATAGCTTTAGAAATGCAAGAGCTGCACCTCAGATCAGCTAGTCTGCTTTTGAGTTTTGGCTGCAAAGACTAACACTCAGGGCTTCTGACTACTTTTCTTTTCCCCCACATGTAAACTTGCTACTTTCTTCCCCACCTCACTGTTTGTCCAGAAAGCTACAAACCTTTCCAGAAATATCCATATGGCATATCTCTGAAATCAGCCAGCCAGAGGTCCGTATGTAACTGTGCTTTATTCTTATGATTAGTGCCTGAAAACTACTGTTATATTCGGCATTGGGTAAAATGTGCCCCTGCCCTTGGATTTCACATTAATTTCTGAAGTTAATCTTTCTGAAGTTACTGAGAATCTCCGTGTTGCTAAATCCAATGGAATCTGTTCCCTCTTCATCTTACTGGACCATTGGTAGCTTTTGGTACCATTGACTATTATTCTCTCTCCTTGAAATACCACCTTCCTTTGG